>NW_015644341.1:191058-195186 GCF_001515625.1 Sinocyclocheilus rhinocerous
ATCATTTGAATCAGTGAGTTGTTAACTGGAGACTAGACTCGCTCTGTCTGAATCATTTGAATCAGTGAGTTGTTAACTGGAGACTAGACTCGCTCTCGCAGGTGTAATCTGCTCAATCCCATTCGCGGATGAATTGTTTAGTGCGATTAGCGAACCGATTTAACAGGTTCATTTAAAGGAATCGGCTCGTTCACGAAACGAACACCACTATGCGTGACGATTTCTCCAGTTCAAAATAATGAGGAACGACATGCTTTTATGAAATATGTTATGATTTGGAATGTGGTGAAGTAAAAGTAAAAGTTTCCCAAAATAAAAATACTCCAGTAAAGTACAGTTACTTGAAAATTGCACTTAAGTACAGTGACGAAGTAAAAATGACTTAGCTACTGCCCTCCACTGAATCTTAGGACGTTTTGGGTTTCTTACTGTAACTTTCAAACAAATTAACCCTTTAAATTTATTTTTAAACATCATAATTAATTAAAGACCAGTTTTATTTCAGTTCACAACACCACTAGCATGTCACCAGTAATTACATTATATTAATTTTCATGGACCCTTTCGAAACACTGCTGCATGAAGCTTCGAAACTTTATGACTCTTTTGTTTCGAATTGATTCAGAGTGCGTATCAAGAGTGCTTATTCTTCATTTTAATAGTATTTCATAATTTGTAGATTACATTTAATAGGTTACACTTGTAAAACATTTACAATTTGTTATGACTGTACGTTTGATTTGTTCTCGTTGCAGCTGGTGTCGCCAACATGCGCTTTTTACGCGCGAAACACGCTTCGAAATACTGAATCGTTTTGCAATTGATTCAATTGATTCGAAGTTCCGAAAAGCTTAGTTTCTAACATCACAATGGATAATATTTTATCAGTGTTACATGTAATGATTGATGCAAACAATAAAATAAGAATCAGCAAATAATAAAATGACTCAGTTAGAGCTACAATAAAGACAAATACATGGGAAAAAGTGACACACAGTATCGATCAATTACCACATATTAATAATAGGCCTATTACAGGCTTTAATCGTCTATTTGACTTTACTTGTAAAAACCAAGCGGCAACCTCCCGCTCTCTCTCGTGAAGCCAACAAGGAAGTGACTTAAACTGTAATTCATCAACTGGCCGCTAGAGGCTGGCTGCAAAAGGGAGGCAATCGCATAGACTCCGCACTGTATTAAACACCCTTTTTTATTAATTGTTTGCTTTTATTTTGTTGTCCCACATGTAGTAAATACTATAGTGTTTTTGAGCCATACTATATTAAAGTGCATTATACTGTATATATTATAGTATTTAGAACACTTTGTATTAACTGTAGTGAACTGTAATAAATACTGTAGTATACTTTAGTTTTACTACATTAAACTGTAGTGTATTGTAGTATAATACACCCTATAGTTGTAGAAAACTTAGTAGTACAGTATTGGTTCGGAACCGAGCCGCTCACATCTGATACAGAAACCGAGGGAAGGTCCAACATCCGGATCCGGTGAGTGACGCGCGATATAAACCACACTCACTCATTCACTCAAGCTTCTGCTAGTTTCATACAATTCTATAAAATATGTAGATTTACGCAGTTATATATCACTGTATCATCTACACGCTGCAAACAGATCCGTGCGGTGGATTCTAACAGGAAGTGAGTCCAACAGGAAGTCAAAGTCACTCATACTCATGTTATATGTGTGTTATTAAATATTTATATAAAAAGAGTGTTATTAAATATGATTTTGATGATACTGAGTGTGTGTCCTGTGATCTGTGAGGATGTTTAACGCTGTTTCCCCGTGTGTGTGTGTGTGTGTGTGTGTCTGTCTGTCTGTCTGTGTGTGTGTGTGTGTGTGTGTGTCACGTGTGTCAGGTGACTGTCAGGTGTTTTCTTTACAACAGATATTAAACTCAAAGATATTAAAATCAGCTCAAAGAAGCATGCAAAATATTTCTGCTAATTACACTAATGAGAGGCAGAGCTGGATAGTAACTGATTACATGTAATCTGGGTTACGTAATAAGAGTCCAAAAAATTAGTATTTTAAGTACTACTTAGATTAGAAATGAGAAATAGAAGTACTTGTAATTAGACTAAATTAGATTTTAAAATACTCATAATCAGACTACAGTTGCTTGTTTATTGATTACATATTATTCACATAAGAGCAATATATTATTATTATTCTCCTCATTTTCATCTTTTCAATGAATGTAAACAAATACAATATTTAATTTTTAGTAAGTGTTCTAATTGATCGATGTTAATAATTAATTATTAGCTTTTAGTTAAACTCACAAACCCCTTAATGTAATGTTTAATGCACTTTATGTTGTTAATAACAACAAATGGAATATATTTTACATTTAGTCTTTTATCCAAAGCGACTTACAAATGAAATCAATCAAAATCAACAAAAGAGCAATTTTACTTGTAATTTGTTTTTAATTAAATAATAGAAATAGAATACAAAAAGAATAGTGTTAGTTTTTTTTAAGAAAACAAGCAGTTAGTAAATGAATAGAGTGCGAGTCTAAAAGGGAGTTTAGTAAAAGTGTAATTTTTGTAATTGTATATAATAACTCATAATAATATTAATGGTGTGGACGATGAATCTGTGTTTCAGAAATGCAGCGCTCAGCGGTTATTTTTGTCCTGGCGTTCTCCACGGCCGCCTGGGCTCTGGATAACGGGCTGATGAGGACCCCGCCGATGGGATGGTTAGCCTGGGAACGTTTCCGCTGCGACACCGACTGTCTGAACGACCCCGACAACTGCATCAGGTTCATCAATTAAACATGATTTACAGTTGAGGTCAAAAGTTTCAGAATCTGCTAAATGCTAATTATTTTACCAAAGTAAGAGGGATCATACCAAATGCATGTTATTGTTTATTTAGTGCTGACCTGAATAATATATTTCACATAAAAGATGTTCACATATAGTCCACAAGAGAAAATAATAGTTGAATTTATAAAAATGACCCCGTTCAAAAAACTTTTTGAATTTGAAGATCAGGGTAAATTTAACTTATTTTGTCTTCTGGGAAACATGCAAGTATCTTCTGTAGCCTCTGAAGGGCAGCACTAAATGAAAAAATACGATATTTAGGCAAAATAAGAAAAGTGTACACATCTCCATTCTGTTCAAAAGTTTTCACCCCCGGCTCTTAATGCATGGTTTCTCCTTCTGGAGCATCAGCGAGCGTCTGAAGCTTCTGTAATAGTTGTGTTTGAGTCTCTCAGTTGTCCTCAGTGTGAAAAGATGCATCTCATAATCATACAGTCACTGCTGGAAAGGGTTTAAATATGCAGATGATGCTGTAAAACCACAGAATGTGCAGGAGCTGGGGGTTTTTCTGAAGAACAGCAGCAGTTTAACTGTTCAGGACAAACAAGGGACTCATGAACAACTATCACTAAACACAAAAACACACAGCTGTGGATCATTCAGCTAACAACACAGTATTAAGAGTCAAGGGGGTGTAAACTTTTGAAAGGGGTCATTTTTACAAATTCAACTATTATTTTTTCTTGTGGAATATATGTAAACATCTTTTATGTGAATATCTTATTCAGGTCAGTAACATGCATTTTGTGTGATCCCTCTTTTTTTGGTTTGGTAAAAAAAACAATTTTTTTTATTATTACTGTTTAGGTTTAATTTTTTTAATGAACTTAAAATATTTAGTTTTAAAAAAAAAATGTTTTATTATGTGCTTGTATTACAATTATTTAGGTAATATAATTGAATGTATTTTTTTATTTTAGTTTTAGTTTTTTTTATTTTAGTTTTTTTTTTTTTCAGTTAGTTGCCAAAGCACCATTTCTTATTTTTATTTAAAGTTTGTCATCTAATATTTTATTTTATATTTCATATTGTATTTTAAATTTTATATTTTATTTATTATCACCTTTATTTCATTTTTATTATTTGTGACCCTGGAGCACAAAACCAGTCTTAAGTGTCAATTTTTCAAAATTGAGATTTATACATCATCCATAAATAAGCTTTCCATTGATGTATGGTTTGTTAGGATAGGACAATATTTGTAAATCTGGAATCTGAGGGTGCAAAAAAATCTAAATATTGAGAAAATCATCTTTAAAGTTGT
>NW_015644341.1:195224-213301 GCF_001515625.1 Sinocyclocheilus rhinocerous
TCTTAGCAATGCATATTACTGATCAAAAATTAAGTTTTGATATATTTATGGTAGGAAATTTACAAAATATCTTCATGGAGCATGATCTTTACTTAATATCCTAATGATTTTTGGCATAAAAGAGAAATGTATAATTTTGACCCATACAATGTATTGTTGGCTATTGCTACAAATATACCCCAGCGACTTAACACTGCTTTTGTGCTGCAGGGTCACATTTCATTATTTCGTGTTTACTAGTTTAATTTTAGTTAATGATACTGCTATATGTTCAGTGAGAAGCTGTTCATGGATATGGCTGACAGACTGTCGGAGGACGGCTGGAGAGAGCTGGGATACGTCTACATCAACATCGACGACTGCTGGTCCTCAATGCAGAGAGACAGTCAGGGCCGACTGCAGGCCGACCCCAAGAGGTGCTGACCCCTGACCCCTGACCTCAGCGTGTCTGAACGCGCTCCAGCTTCACCTAGGGTCCTGTGATTTCTGCGATGCAGAAACATATAACGTTACTGTATAACGCGGAATGTCACGGAATTTGCCAAACTTTAAATGAATTAATCAAAAGTAGGTCATTACACTTAAATCAAATTGCGATATGGACTAGTGTCTGTAAATATTAAGCCGTAAATTAAAAAATCTCCAGAACTGCTCTGAGAGTCACTTCATGACCATTTCACCCTTCATTTTAATAAAACTAGCGTAATATCATATACACACAGAAATGTAAAGGTATTCACGGCAACCCGTCAAAATAAAAGTTCGGTTTAACTTGAAGACTTTGTGCCAGAAATATATTACTGTTGTTCAGTAGAATGTACGTAATACTTCTACTACTAAAATTATTAAAACTTATTTTTGTAAGGAATAATCACACAACATTTCTTCAATGTTTTAATAAAAAAAATGTAAAAGTTAAATTTTCAGTAATTAAAAGATAATTGAAAATAATGTTATATACTTTCATTTTCAACCAGAAAACTGTAAATACACAACACAGAATTTCTGAGGGGGGAAAAAAAAACATTTCAAAAGGCTATTTTAAGAATTTTTTTAAATAAATTAGGTTGTTTTATGCATTAAAATAATTAGACATGCTAAAACAAAGAATTTGGTAACAATAAAACATATGGTGGGAAAAAATAAAATTTCATAAGGCCCTAAACATGTAATTTTTGTTAAACTTTTAATAAATTGATGTGAAATTGTATAAGTTTCATGATTTTAATAAATTAGACATTAATAATATTTAATTTAACCATTAAAAAGGAGTAAAGAAAAATGTTAAAAGAAAAAACGGAATCCAGAAAAATTTACGGAATAAAAATGGAATTTGGGGGGAAAAATTCAATGGAATTTGGAAAAAATAAAATGGAATTTGGGGGAAAAAACGGAAGTTGGGGAAAAAATAAAATGGAATTTGGGAAAAAATAAAACGGCATTTGTGAAAAAATAAATGTAATTTGTGAAAAAATAAAATGTAATTTGTGGGGGGAAAATTTGAATTTGTGAAAAAAAATAAAACCAAATTTGTGAAAAAATTAAATAAAACGGAATTTGGGGGAAAATAAAATGGGATTCGGGAAAAAATAAAATGGAATTTGTGGGGGGGGAAATGGAGTTTGTGAAAAAAAATAAAACCGAATTTGTGAAAAAATAAAATAAAACAGAATTTGGGGGAAAATAAAACAGAATTTGGGAAAAAATAAAATGGAATTTGGGGAAGAAATAAAACGGATTTCATAGGGCCCTATTCACCTGATGTTTCTCCTGCAGGTTTCCGCATGGCATCGCTCATCTGGCGCAGTACATTCACGACCGCGGCCTGAAGCTGGGCATCTACGGAGACATGGGCACTCACACCTGCGGCGGATATCCAGGAACCACGCTGGACAAGATCGACACGGACGCGCAGACCTTCGCCGACTGGGGCATCGACATGCTGAAGCTGGACGGCTGCTACTCAAACTCATCCTACCAGGAACAGGGTGAGACGCTTTAACATCACAGTTCAGTTCAGTCACAGAGACACGGGGTTAAAATCACATTTACACAAACAAAAAATAATACTGTATATCCATACAGAACAAATCATGTGTCTCAGACTCTTTAACAGTTTGTGGCACATGCTCAAACACTCAAATCATGTTTTATTAAATATATACATTTGTACTGAAATTGGTTTATGTACTAATATATCACTATTTTTCCTATTCGCTGTAAAATTAAGTAAATGACAACTCAAAAACAATATTTATGGAATATTAAAAATTGAATATTTTTTAAACATTTGTAATATTTTTTTAAAATATTTTATTCTACATTACTTGTATTTTATATTTTTATTTTATTCTATATTATGTTTTAATTTTTCTTATTTTCCATACAATTAAAGTAAATAACGACTCCAAAAACAATATTAAAGGAACAGTACTTACTTTTTAAATACTTGTAAATATTTTATTCTATGTTATTTGTATTGTATGTTTTCATTTTATACTTAATTCTATATTATATATTTTTTCCCCTATTTTATGTACAATGAATGTAAATTATATTTTATATTATATTCTATATTATATGTATTTTATATATTTTTATTTTATTATATATTATATTTTATTTCAGTTTTTTAAAAATGTTTTATGTTGTATTCTATATTATTTTTTACATTCTTAGTTTATTATATTTATTTAATTTTTACTGAGCTCAAAATAAGTTTACGATAATAATGCGTTTTTAAAAAAAAAGCAATAAACAGATTATTGTGCCGTTAATAGTAAAATCTATATATTGAATGTGTTGAATAACATTATTAGTCTTTTCTTGCTGAGAGAGTTGGCGTTAAATTAAATGCCAGATACATGATATTAACAAAATAGCAATTATACCCAGAAAAAAGATGCATGATGCAAGACTTTTAATTAATTATAAAGAAGCCCAAAATACAGCAGGACTCTTATTTTGAAACACTTATGCTTTAGTACTTCCAGCTGTTCATTCAAACAGATCAAATATGCATCTTACAACCATCTACAATAATTACAAAATAAAAATGATAGAATAAACACAAATATGTCTTCATTCATATTCAGCAGTAGATCATAAGCAATCTGTTGGCAGCATTGATTGCTTAATAATCACATTAGGTCATATCACGATGAAGACTTTTATTCATTATCTTCTGTCATTAATTAAATCCAGGCTACCCAATGATGTCAAAGGCCCTGAACGCTACGGGCCGTCCCATTGGCTACTCCTGCAGTTGGCCCGCCTATCAGGGTGGCCTCCCGCCGAAAGTGAGTAGAAAGCAGGAAGTGGAAGTGATGTAGAGCTGCATGATTCTGGATAAATTGAGAATCACAATTTTTTTTGTGGGTATTTGAATCGAGATCGTGATCTTTTAATGATTAATCGTGCAGCTTTAAAGTGATGTAATGTAGCAACATGCTAGTAACTTGCTAATCATGCTAACAACATGCTAGTAACATACTAATCATGCTAGGAGCATGCTAGCAACATGCTAACTTTATGCTAATCATGCTAGCAACATGTTAATTATGCTAGAAGCATCCTAGCAACATGCTAACAACAAACTAACTAGTACATGCTAATCATGCTAGAAACATGATTAGCAACATGTGAACTGCATGCTAATCGTGTTAGTAACAAATGCTAATCATGCTAAATCCATGTTGATCATGTTTACATGTTAACCATGCTATCAAAATGCTAGCAACATGCTAACTAAATGATAATAATGGTAGAAACATGATTAGCAACATGCTAATCATCTAATCTATCTAACTTTTCAAACTTCAAGCTTTTACAGCTGCTCTAAACTTTCAGGTTAGGCTTTATCAAGCAACCTAAAGTTTGTGTTGACGAACTTTTTGTCTAGTTGTCCATTAGCGCTGAGTTTGTTGTGTCTCAGGTGAACTACACGCTGCTGGGTCAGATCTGTAACCTGTGGAGGAACTACGATGATATCCAGGACTCATGGGACAGTGTGCTGAGCATCGTCGACTGGTTCTTTGATAATCAGGACGTTCTGCAGCCCGTGGCCGGACCTGGCCAGTGGAACGACCCCGACATGGTGAGCGTATTCAGGGAAATACAGAGTTTTGGCATGAAACTCTAGATGGCGCAGTCCGATAGGTCTAACTCAATCTGACCTAATGACATCATCATCACATGGCACAGCTGATTGGTTCTCTCCTGTATCGGTAGCCAATGAGCTCGCTGCTCAACATTCAAATATATGACTAGTGCTTGCCGTAGCAGTCGCAGCTTGCTTCAGAAACCCTCCACCTTCCCCAGCTCCACCTGTATAGATCTGCTACGAGGTGATTCATGTACGCTATATGGGGGTTATTTCATGTATGTTATATGTGCAGCAGCAGTATTTCTTACATGCTCACAGCAGCATGTTGTGGATGTATTGCCGCAGCAGCGTAGCAGATCTATTCCGCCAAGACCAAATACATTAACATTGTCATGTACATTACCATGCAAATCCCTCCCAGAGTTGTCATGACAGAAATATATGTACGTCTCGTCCTCAGCTGATCATTGGAGACTTCGGCCTCAGCATGGACCAATCACGTGCTCAGATGGCTCTGTGGGCGATCATGGCCGCGCCCCTCTTCATGTCTAACGATCTGCGTACGATCAGCAGCGGCGCTCGCGCGATCCTGCAGAATAAGATCGCCATCGGCATCAGTCAGGACCGCTTGGGCATCCAGGGCAGACGCCTGATCAAGGTGAGACGTCTTTCAGTCTTTTAAAGGAACAAATACGATCGTCCCCATCCTGAAATTCTAAAAACCCAATTCATATGGTGAAAATTTTTTATCATAAACATGTTATCTGGAAAATATGGGTTAGGGTATTGCATTTGTTTGGAGTTACTATATTACTTATAGTATTTTTAGGATTAGATACTGGATTATTTATTGATTTAAATATTTTAGTCAATTTTTCATCAGTTTATTCAAATTTACATATTTTGTTAAATATTTTATTTTTTTAATTAATTAAGCTAACGCGTTAAACTGACAGCCGTAATTATTTCACATTATTACATTTGTTTCTATTCACTATAGTAGCTGTTAGGGTTATATACTGTATTAAGTCATTTTAATTATTTTAAAATTATTTTTTATTAATTTAATCTGATTTATTTATTTCAGTATTTTTATTAATTTATTTTTATTTTTTTATTAAAGTGGCAATTTATATTGTGAAAAAGTCATATTATAAATATTATTTGGAGAATATCATGGGGTTATTTTACACGATTACATTTAATTCTACTTGTTATATTACTGTATCGTTAGAATTAGTCACTGTATTATTTATTTTAAATATTATTTTAGTCAATTTTTTGCATGTTTCGTTTAATCTCATCTTCATTTTATTTTCACAGCTACATGTTTTCATGTATAAAGACTCAATTTATACTGTGAAAAAAGTTAATATTATTATAAATATTATTTGGAAAATACTAATTTCTATTATGTTACAGCATTACATTTGTTTCTGCTCCGTGTAATATTGTACCGTTTTTTCATTATTTTAATCACTTTCTATTAATTTTAATATAGTTTGATCTGATTTTCATTCATTTCTTTTCACAGACATATGTTTTCAAGCATAAACACTCAATATTTACTGTTTTTTATAATAATATTTATATTTATATAATATTTAGTTAGTATTATTTCATGTTATTACATTTGTTTATATTCACTATAGTAGCTGTTAGGATTAGATACAGTATTGAGTAATTTTAATTTAGATTTTTTTTTTATTAATTTAATCGAATTGATTTAGTTTAGTATTTTTATTAGTTAATTTATTTTCATGTTTTCATTAATAAATTGCCAATTTATATATTGTAAAAAAGTAATTTTATTATAAATGTGCGAAATATTATGTTATGTTACAGTATTACATTTATTTCTAAATTTTTTTGTTATTATTTATTACTTTAATATTTATAATTGACTAATTATAGGTTACTGATTAGTTCAGTGTCATCTGTATATTTTGTTGCACTGGTTCTCACTGTGTTTCTGTCAGGAGAAGAGCCAGATCGAGGTGTTCTGGCGGCCCCTGGCTAAAGGATCCAGCGCTCTGGTGTTCTTCAGCAGGAGATCTGATATGCCTTATCGCTACACAACGTCTCTGAAGGAGCTAAGCTACAAGACTGGGGTGTATGAGGTGAGCTCCATGAACACACACACCAGCAGCAGCAGCAGCAGCAGCAGCTCCGGTCCATCGCAGGTGATTTATGCATGTCTCGGCCTCTCTCTCAGGTGTATGACGTGTTTTCGGAGCAGCTCTTGCCTCAGATGAAGGACAGCACAGAGTTTGTGGTGTCCATCAATCCGTCCGGTGCGGTCATGTGGTACGTCAATCCTGTAGCCGAGTGGCGGAAGGAGGCGGAGCCTGCGCGGTTCAGCGAGAAGCTGATTGGGCCAAAGTTCCACCAGCATGCTAATGAGGTCGACGCCCCTCTGGTGCTTTAAGCTCCGCCCATCAAGAACGAACGACGCACTCAGGGACATTCAGCCAATTGGCAATCACTTAATCTCCTTTTTAAACGTTTTCTTGTGTGATTTTTTTTAATAGGTCTGTTTCTACTGAATGATATTTCAACTATCGAATGAATTGCTATTTTTTGGATGGAACTGAATGTTTTTGCACTGACCGACTTTCCTAAGACGCCTGTTAGTGACATCTAATTTGTGCACATTCAAGTTTGAAGTCATTTTATCATGTATGAATCAAGATGTTCAAATTATGATGCTTTTGTTGAGTGTGTAAGAGCAAAAAACAACTTTGTCAGTCGCTCGCCTTTGGGCGTTATCGATTCTGGTTCTGAACTAGGTTAGAAACGCATTAAAAATCACAATACATTTTCATAGTAATAATAAGATCATTTACACGGTTCCAAATTACACTTAAAAAATGAGTTTGTCAACAGTTTCTGAACGTTCCTGATGACATCTATTCTCGTAAATTAGTTTACTTGTGTTATTTTGACAATACACCTGAAAGATTTCATAACTTTGACTGTCACTTTTAATGCGCTAAAATCAAATAAATTGTTGTAAAAGCTGCTGCTGTAGATGTGCTTCATGTTTCTGACCAACACACCTTAAATACACTTATATTTAAAGTCTAACACACTCTAATACACACGTGTTCGTCATTAAAGGGTTAGTTCACCCAAAAATGAAAATTAGCCCATGCTTTACTCACCCTCAAGGGCAAGGCATCCTAGCTGTATATGACTTTCTTCTTTCAGACGAATCCAATCGGAGTTATATTAAAAATTGCCCTGGCTCTTCCAAGCTTTATGATGGCAGTGAATGGGTGTTTTTGTTCAACAGTCCAAAAGAAGTCCAATAAAGCGCATCCATCCGTAATATAACGTGCCTCACACGGCTCCGGGGGTGAATAAAGGCCTCCTGTTTTAAATATGGATATTTTTCTTGCACAAATACATGGATTCGCTACAGAAGGCCTTTATTCACTTCCTGGAGCCGTGTGAGGCACGTTTTATTACGGATGGATGCGCTTTATTGGACTTCTTTTGGACTGTTGAACAAAAACACCCATTCACTGCCATTATAAAGCTTGGAAGAGCCAGGACAATTTTTAATATAACTCCGATTGGATTCGTCTGAAAGAAGAAAGTCATACACACCTAGGATGATTATCATGTTCCATGAAGATATTTTGTAGATTTTGTACCATAAATATATATCAAAACTTAATTTTTGATTAGTAATATGCATTGCTAAGAACTTCATTTGGACAGCTTTAAAGGCGATTTTCTCAATATTTTGATTTTTTTGCACCCTCAGATTCCAGATTTTCAAATATTGCTTATTTATTCAGCTTTCATATGATGTGTAAATCTCAATTGCAAAAAAGTGACTCTTATGACTGGGTTTTGTGCTCCTGGGTCACATGGTTCATCAGAGCAAAAGCCCTCGAGCGGTGAAACATCGGTATGACGTCACGAAGCATCGTTTGCTAAACTCACGTGATTCGGCCAGTTCGATACCGATTCACTGATTCAAAACAACAGATTCATGGTTTCGTACTTTCATGCAGCAGTGTTTCGAAAGCATCAATTAACCATTTCTAGTTAAACGTCTTGAAGGTATTGGTGGATACTTTTGAAGCACTTTGTGCTTCGAAACTTTTGTGAATCATTTGCTTCGAACCAACGTTCGGAGCGTGTATCGAACTCGCAAAGTCACGTGACTTGTTTCTAAATGTTAGTGTTTGGCCGCTGGGGGGCGATGATGAATCACAGCGCTGTCTATGGTTTTTACCTGATCTCGGATTAGTTTTATACATTTTTAATTTGAATCATTTATGCAATTAAAAGGAAGACAGATTAGTAGTATCTTACTCTCCTGTCTAGACAAGTCCTCCATAAAACAAACAAAACAAGCCCTGCAAATTAATAAACAAACAGATTTTATACAGACACTTCTTATTTAATGTCATTCGATGGCTTGGTAATTGCATTTAATATATTATACTTTCAATAAAACATTTGCAATGGGTTTGTAAAAGCTGTTTTTATGCATGTTTTTGTTGCATGATTCACAGTTTTGAGCACGTGGCGTCTCGAGTGATTCGAAACAGTGAATCATTCTGAGTCGCAAAATGGTTCAATTGATTCAAAGCTTCGAAATGATTCATTTCTCCCATCAACTGTGCTTGCAGGCATTTTGTTTCCTAAACCTACAGCGCACTTCATATGGTCTTACCGTAATACTTAATAAAGTTCAGAACTAAAAATAACGTGTATTTTTAATTACAAATGGACTCTCCCGCCTAAATCAAGCATCATCCGACTCATCAAACAAACAGACCAATGGCTCTCTGGAACACTCCTAAGAATTTTTTTATTACTACACTATAACGTTGCAAACTATGAGATTTATGATTCCAACAGCTATAACGTTCACATTGACACTCACCTGTTCATTCCAGGAAACACGCATGCGCGACCTGCCGCCATGTTTGATCACGTGCGCTCACTTCCAAATCAGTTCGAGCCAATTCAAATTGTCCAATCACGCTCTATTATTGCTTTATTTGCTGTAACATAATGACATTTTGGCAATGCTGGATTTATGAGTTTATTTAAAGATGTGATTTAAGCTTTTGTTCTGATATATGTGTATTTTCAGTATAGCCTATACACGTGTTTCTCCTTGTTCATCCATTGTTCTGCAATAAAATTACAAAATGACAGTAATATATCAGGAAAGAGATGCTTCAAGAGAGCACACTGCGAAAACTACAGCAAGATACCGCTTGAAAAGTTTCTCTGGATTTACTTTTGAGTAAAATGTTAATATTTGTTTTATTCTATTGAGGTCTGGTAATATTTTCTTCCAAATTCAAAATAAAAATAGTCCTGTAGAGCATGTTTTTTTCTTAAGAAAATGACAACTGGTCAAAATATTAACAAAGTGTTTTCATTTGTTGCGATTGAAAATCAGGGTTATTCCATCAAATATTGATTTCTGAACCCTTCTTTAGTTAAAACATTGGTATTGTGTCATCTATAAATTAATATAAACATGTCTGAAAACATGGCATCATGAACATGAAGAAATGTCATCAATAGTTTAGAGAATAAAACATACAAAGTACATTTTTACTCAAACACAACTTCAGAGAAACTGAGCGTTTTCAAGTGGTCTATTTTTTTCCAGAGCTGTATGTTTTTCCTCTGTGTTTTTGTCTTAATTTTCAGTGTAAATATCTAAACATTTTAAAATCAAGACACATCTACCGGAGAAGCAAAATGACTGAAGATATTAGGTGTTGTTTTCTGAAAAAATGATCAAAATCAAGCGATTTTAAGCTTAAAATAAGAACAAATATCTGCTGCTGAGGTCAGAGAAAGCAACTTCCCCCCACAACATTTTTTTTATCCCATTGGCACATATTTTTGTATGCATTTAATATGCATTTTGAGCGTTTTTGCATCCAATTATTGCAAAAGATACACACAGCATACACGCAAGAAGAGGAACAGCAGTCTGCTTGAAGCTCATGTGGACTGAGGTCTACAGACGTCTTTTATTCTTCACACAAAACGACTCATTTCCAGCTCATAAGAATACGTACTCAAACGTTTATTTTTTCCCAAATGAACACGCATTAAACTCGTGGTGGCGACTGTGGATTGCTCGGCTACTTGAAGTCACACGATACACAAGAATGGCACCAAAAGACAAACGAGTTCTGACACAAACGAAAGAAAACCCATCAAGTGAAGCCCGTTCTGGAGAGAGAGTTTCGATCAGTTCATCCAACACGATACAGAGTTGCTTTAGTTTCAGTATTTACAGCTCGACACTTAGTTGATATTACATCTCTGCATCTGTAAAGACGTTTGTGAACTCACTGGTGTGTCTGACGGAACAGAACACTCTTGAGCTGGAGTCTAAACCTAAAGATGAGACTAATCTCGCGTCTGCAAGTTTGCAGCATGCATCGTTCAGCGAACACAACAGAGTCAGCGTCAGATTCAGCAGCAGCGAGCGATTCGGTCCGAACTGTGCAAACGCCGCTCCAGTGAACATCCAGACGCTTGCAGATGAAGCCCAGCTTTAGCAGAAATCACAGAAGCGCAGCCTCTCTACACACAGCAACACGTATGATCGTCTGCATCTGTCCTTTATACCCAAAGCAGATGGTCTGTGTGCGGCAGTGATCAAAGGCCGTCAGGTTCGAACCGTGTTTACATGTGCATGCCAACAGGAGGATCCGGTTCTTCATTCTCCTCCGGAGACGTAGAAACTAACACTAGTACAGACAGAGTGCGATATAAACTCACGAGACACACTTTACACGCATCCAGATGATCCTGAGATTCACACACTACAGACGAGATGCGGACGGAATCTGCGGAGACGGGAGAACGCGGCAGCTCGTTTAAGGCATCGGATTGGTTCCGTCGTTCGTCCGCTAAATAAGAGCTTGTATGGGAGTAAATGAGTGAAGGGTTGTCCTCCGCGGCCGCCGCTCGGTTGGGTTTTGGTGTCGATGTAGCACGTCTGTCAACACTGATATGAGGAGCGTCGGACCTGGAGGTAAACAGAGCGAACACTAAAACCAAAATCAGCATTTGTGTTACTTGACATATAATATTAAATGAAATAAAATATGTAAAAACCTTTTTTCCCAGCTAGATGCACAGGCATCATTTTTCATTTTCATTTAGTTTAACTTGATGCACTAAATTAACACTAAAACTGAAATAAAAATCGAGAGCATCCATCCTCTCATCCAACCACCCACCCATCCATCCATCCATCCATCCAACCACCCATCCATCCATCCATTCACCCATCCATCCATCCAACCACCCATCCATCCATCCATTCACCCATCCATCCATCCAACCACCCATCCATCCATCCATTCACCCATCCATCCATCCAACCACCCATCCATCCATCCATTCACCCATCCATCCATCCAACCACCCATCCATCCATCCATTCACCCATCCATCCATCCAACCACCCATCCATCCATCCATTCACCCATCCATCCATCCAACCACCCATCCATCCATCCATTCACCCATCCATCCATCCAACCACCCATCCATCCATCCATTCACCCATCCATCCATCCAACCACCCATCCATCCATCCATTCACCCATCCATCCATCCAACCACCCATCCATCCATCCATTCACCCATCCATCCATCCAACCACCCATCCATCCATCCATTCACCCATCCATCCATCCAACCACCCATCCATCCATCCATTCACCCATCCATCCATCCAACCACCCATCCATCCATCCATTCACCCATCCATCCATCCAACCACCCATCCATCCATCCATTCACCCATCCATCCATCCAACCACCCATCCATCCATCCATTCACCCATCCATCCATCCAACCACCCATCCATCCATCCAT
This sequence comes from Sinocyclocheilus rhinocerous, assembly GCF_001515625.1. Classification (NCBI taxonomy): domain Eukaryota; kingdom Metazoa; phylum Chordata; class Actinopteri; order Cypriniformes; family Cyprinidae; genus Sinocyclocheilus; species Sinocyclocheilus rhinocerous. Next base: position 207,218 of record NW_015644341.1, read on the forward strand.
TCACCCATCCATCCATCCAACCACCCATCCATCCATCCATTCACCCATCCATCCATCCAACCACCCATCCATCCATCCATTCACCCATCCATCCATCCAACCACCCATCCATCCATCCATTCACCCATCCATCCATCCAACCACCCATCCATCCATCCATTCACCCATCCATCCATCCAACCACCCATCCATCCATCCATTCACCCATCCATCCATCCAACCACCCATCCATCCATCCATTCACCCATCCATCCATCCAACCACCCATCCATCCATCCATTCACCCATCCATCCATCCAACCACCCATCCATCCATCCATTCACCCATCCATCCATCCAACCACCCATCCATCCATCCATTCACCCATCCATCCATCCAACCACCCATCCATCCATCCATTCACCCATCCATCCATCCAACCACCCATCCATCCATCCATTCACCCATCCATCCATCCAACCACCCATCCATCCATCCATTCACCCATCCATCCATCCAACCACCCATCCATCCATCCATTCACCCATCCATCCATCCAACCACCCATCCATCCATCCATTCACCCATCCATCCATCCAACCACCCATCCATCCATCCATTCACCCATCCATCCATCCAACCACCCATCCATCCATCCATTCACCCATCCATCCATCCAACCACCCATCCATCCATCCAACCACCCACCCATCCATCTATCCACCCATCCATCCATCCATTCATCCATCCATCCAATTATCCATCCATTCACCCATCTATCCATCTATCCATTCACTCATCTATCCATCCATCCATTCACCCATCTATCCATCCATTCACCCATCCATCCATCCATCTATCCACCATCCATCCATCCACCCAATTATCCATCTATCCATCCATCAATCATCCATCCATCCATTCATTCACCCATCCAGCCACCCATCTACCCATCATCCATCCACCCAACTATCCATCCACCCATCATCCATCCATCTATCCATCCATCCATTCACCCATGTATCCACCCATCCATCCATCTATCCATCCACCCACCCATCATCCAATTATCCATCCATTCACCCATCTATCCACCCATCCACCCATCTATCCACCCATCATCCAATTATCCATCCATTCACCCATCTATCCATCTATCCATTCACTCATCTATCCATCCATCCATTCACCCATCTATCCATCCATTCACCCATCCATCCATCCATCCATCCATCCATCTATCATCCATCTACCCAACTATCCATCCACCCATCATCCATCTACCCAACTATCCATCCCCCATCATCCATCCATCCAACCCCACCAATCTATCCATCCATCCATCCATCCATTATCCATCCACCCACCCCTCTATCCATCCATCCATCCATCCATCCATTTATATATATTATTCATATTCATAAAATTGATATTAATTTTGAGGTCTCACTTCATTAGGACTTGCTGACATTCTCGTAGATGACGTCGCTCGTGTGCGTCTGCTGCTTCTTCTTTTTCCACATAAGCAGGACACACTGATGGATGAACACGTACTGCTCCTGCACTCGCACACACACACACACACACACACACACACATTACATGTCATTTTACCGTTCCAGGCCTGGATTCATATGGAAGCAAATTTCCGCAATTTTAACTTGATATCTAACAATTATGAGTTTATATCAATATTCTGACTTTATATCTCACAGATATCTATCCGAGTTGTTTTCTCATTTCTGCCACAGAATAAAAAATAAAACATGTCATTTAGACTTTCTTTCTCACAATTCTCACTTTTTCTTGCAATTATAAATTGTGACAAAAAAGTTCAGAATTGTGATCTTCAAATCTTCAAAACGGAGAACGGAGAACAAAATGTTCTCAAGTGAAATTCTCAAAGTTCTCAAATATTTTCTTGTGAACATTTTTTTGACTAGTCACAGATCAATTAACTGAAAAAAGACTGAAAAGTCTGTGTTTTAAATAACGTTGCATTAGTGTTATATTGTTATGTTTAATTACAACAATTAACTTGAAACAACCCAATAAATTTATTTTAAATATCTCACGTTTGAGGACTTTAAGAGCCTATTTACAATCATTTTGAAGAAGATTCTTTGAAAGAATTTGAATTCTTATTCAGTTTTGTCTTAAGAACAATCTTAAGAAAAACAGAAGAGCATTCTTAAGACATATACAGTATTTGGGAATATAAAATATTCTTAACATTTTTCTAGAATAAAACAGCAGTTGAGAAGAGCCCCTGGTTCAGGTTCTGGTTCTGGATCTGATTCGGTTTCTGGTTCAGTTTCTGGTTCTGGATCTGATTCGGTTTCTGGTTCTGGTTCAGATTCAGTGTTTGGTTCTGGATCTGATTCAGTTTCTGGTTCAGGTTCAGTTTCTGGTTCTGGATCTGATTCGGTTTCTGGTTCAGATTCAGTGTTTGGGTCTGGATTTTATTCGGTTTCTGGTTCAGGTTCAGTGTTTGGTTCTGGATCTGGTTCAGATTCAGTGTTTGGTTCTGGATCTAATTTGGATTCCAGTTATGGTTCAGATTCAGTGTTTGGTTTTGGATCTGATTCGGTTTCTGGTTCTAGTTCAGATTCAGTGTTTGGTTCGTGATCTGATTCGGTTTCTGGTTCTGGTTCAGGTTCAGGTTCAGGTTCAGTGTTTGGTTCTGGATCTGATTTGGTTTCTGGTTCAGGTTCAGATTCAGATTCAGTGTTTGGTTCTGGATCTGATTCGGATTTTGGTTCTGGTTCAGATTTAGTGTTTGGTTCTGGATCTGATTCTATTTCTGGTTCTGGTTCAAGTTCAGTGTTTGGTTCTGTATTTGATTCGGTTTCTGGTTCTGGTTCAGTGTTTATTTCTGGATTTGATTCAGTTTCTGGCTCTGGTTCAGATTCAGTGTTTGGTTCTGGATCTGATTCGGTTTCTGGTTCAGATTCAGTGTTCGGTTCTGGATCTGATTCGGTTTCTGGTTCAGTTTCTGGTTCTGGATCTGATTCGGTTTCTGGTTCTGGTTCAGATTCAGTGTTTGGTTCTGGATCTGATTCGGATTTTGGTTCTGGTTCAGATTTAGTGTTTGGTTCTGGATCTGATTCTATTTCTGGTTCTGGTTCAAGTTCAGTGTTTGGTTCTGTATTTGATTCGGTTTCTGGTTCTGGTTCAGTGTTTATTTCTGGATTTGATTCAGTTTCTGGCTCTGGTTCAGATTCAGTGTTTGGTTCTGGATCTGATTCGGTTTCTGGTTCAGATTCAGTGTTCGGTTCTGGATCTGATTCGGTTTCTGGTTCGGGTTCTGTACCTCGGTTTGGACCATGGAGAGCCTGTGTGAGCGCATGTCTGACACCAGTCCCAAGACGTCCACATACTCGTGTTCCTGAATGTGCTGCATCAGCCGGTCCAGAGCGATGAAGGTGCCGGTCCGGCCCACTCCAGCACTGACACACACACACACACACACACACACATCAGTGTCTGTTCCATCATACTGTGTCAGTAACATTGGTGAAGAGCTGAAGCAAAACCACAAGCAGGAATCAATAGACGGCTGTGAGCCACAGTGATCGCACCCCCCTTTAAACCTATAAAAAAATCTGGCGCCCCCTCCCCCGAATCCCCATCCCACCTCAGCCTACCAAATAAGTTCACTAAACAGTTTTTGCTTTTTTTTTAAATTGAAAAACCTGCATCACTTGAAACGTTGAAAAATAACATACAGAGAATAACTATTCTCTCTTATTTTTTGTGGGTTTCATGCTGTCTGCGCTGCCAGTGTTTTAAGGCTTAGGACACGGCTTTCCTCCTCACCAATGACATTTAACACAGTGTCTACACTGGACCAGAGTATGTTAGCGGAGTGTAGTGAGAGCAGAGAGCAGAGCGGTGTGATTTTGAATGGAGTGAAGAGCGGATATTTTAAAAGTCGGAGCATCGTGGTTTTCACTTGCTCTGAGTACAATTACAATCACAAGTACAATTCATGCCAACTGCCCATAATTTAACTGCATAGAAAAATAAGCAAGAATTCACATGTTAAACATATTTAGCTAGCTTGATACAGATGGATCACTCAAATCAGAAAGAATGTGAAGGTTATGATGACGGCAATGGACATGAATGGGAAGTTATAGTTCTCAAGGAATTGGTTTGTTCCTTTTAGATAAATATTTTCGGGGGAACGCATGATTTAAAAAGGTACACTTATTCACACGCAATCACTCTCTCAATAATGCATTCAAACAAATGTAATCTTTCAGTGCTACTTCATCTGTATCCTTCATTTAGAATGAGCAGTAAGAAATTCAGCGATCCATAGGTAAAATAAATGACAAAAACAGTTATTTGCATCCTTCACAAACAAAATTTGCACTGCAAAAAACAGCAATGATACCTTTTAATGCTGACAACCATGTAATTAGCTTGGCATGCACACTAGTGTTCCAATAAGCCACTTTGAAACTACTCTCCTGTTATTTTATTTTATTTTTTATTTTAATATATGTTATGAACAGAACTGTGATATTTTAAACATACTGAAATATTTTAGCCGTAGCGCGGAGGGGAAATTGTTGCCACTCCACTCCGCTCACATACTCTGCACTGGACGTGAGCGGCAAAATACAGTAGAACCCATTATAATCAGTGATGCTGTCTACACTGGATGTGGCGCAGCGCGACACGACAAACCCCTGACAGTAAAATGATGCCTCGTTCTATTAATGACATACTGACACAAAGTTAAAAATAATTTTCAGCGTTCGCTTTGTCGCGTCCAGTGTAGACACGGTGAGTGAAGCTGAGAGCGAGATATGCCGCGCACTCATATAAATGCATGAATGCGATGACTGGAGATTTTCTCTTAATAATAGATTACATTTTCGATTTGTTTCTCGGTAAATCCTACCGTATGCCCTCAGAACACTTGGAATATGGAATGAGTTGCATGGGATAATTTTTATGACATTTTAATCCTTTTCGTAAAAAGATTAAAGAAGTTTACAATTCATTAAATTTACAAGTGCAAGCATTTTTTATAATGTCTTCTTTTGTGATCCAAAAAAAATAAGGTAGCCTAATATGGCTTTAGAACAGCATCAGGTTGACTAATTATTTACTTAAGTTGTGAAGGGGTAAATAAATCTATAACCTATGAGAGAGAGAGAGCGAGTAAAATAAGGGTTAGGCGTAAAAGAGCATATAGTTATTGAGTTGGGGCCCCATACCTGAAATTTGCTTAGGGCCCCCAAATCACTAAGTCCGCCCCCCATTTTGAGAACCACTGGTGTAGCTGGAGTGACTCCTGTACCACAGACTCTCACATCAGCGCCGGAGTCTCACCTGCAGTGGACCACGATGGGCCCTTTGGTCCTGTTGACCTGCTGCCGTACAATCTGAACGAACTGTAAGATGCTCTCGATGGCGTTGACTGTCGGCACGCCGTGATCCGGCCACGAGGTGTAGTTAAAGTGCAGAACGTCTTGAGTTTCATCAGCCTGCAGGAGCCAGAAACACACAGAACATCAGACAGGAACAACAGTGGCGTGCTGACAACTCTCTTCACAACATCTATTTATATATCTATTTACATCTATACATCACCCATCCACCCCTCCATCATCCATCCATCTATCTATCATTCATCCATCCATCCATTTATCATCCATCCACCCATTCATCCATTTATCCATCCACCCACCCACCCATCATCCATCCATCCATTTATCATCCATCTACCCACCCATCCATCCATTTATCTATCCACCCACCCACCAACCATCCATCCATCCATTTATCATCCATCCACCCATTTATCCATCCATCTACCCCTCCATCATCCATCGGCCTATCTATCATTAATGCATCCATCCATTTATCCATCCACCCACCCATCATCCATCCATTCATTCATCTATACATCCATCCATCCACCCACCTACCACTCCATCATCCATCCACCTATTTATCATTCATGCATCCATCCATCCATCCATTTATCATTCATCCATCTACCCACCCATTCATCCATCCATCCATCTACCCACCCCATCCATCCATTTATCTATCCCCCCACCCATCCATCATCCATCCATCCA
>NW_015644341.1:213445-220028 GCF_001515625.1 Sinocyclocheilus rhinocerous
ATCCACCCACCCCTCCATCATCCATCCGCCTATCTATCATTCATGCATCCATCCATTTATCCATCCAACCACCCATCATCCATCCATCCACCCCTCCATCATCCATCCATCCACCCATCATCCATCCATTTGTCCATACATCTATCCACCCACCTATCTATCATTCATCCCTCCATTCATTCATTCATCCATCCATCCATCCACTCATCCAGGGTTATGGCTGGTTGTGTTAGTTGTGTTCCTCACGTATCCCAGTCTGAAGTTTCTGACGGTCCACTCGGGCGAGTCGGTCTCCGACAGCATCTCGACCGTAATCTCTCCGTACGCCACGGGCTCCTCAGTGAACGGCCAGTAGTGGTCACACTTCACCTGCACAGGAAGCACATGCTCTCATTAACATCTGCCCGTCTCTGTGTGATGTCACAGCCGTAACGGAGCGGTTGCCGTGGGAACTGACCCTCCTGCGCTCGTTACACTGGGTCAGCATGACGACGATGTGAGACTTCTGCTGCAGGACCATCTTCCAGAAATCGTTCCTGGTCTCGGGCAGCGGCCCCTGCGTGGCGATGAACTCGTGCGTAGAGTTATAACCCTGAACACACACCACCACACAAATGAGACACCCCATAACCTGTGAACAACTCTTCTCTAATCGCTGATACTGGCGAGCTACTCACAGGAATAAAGTTTGCATTGATGTAATCAGAGCCTTCATCGTTGTGCAGAGAGATCAGCTTCACTCGACTGAAATCATCTGTGACCAAACAAATATTCAGGATGAATATAATAATCACTAACTCTCCAGAGAAGCTGATCTTTAGTAATAACCTATATGTGACCCTGGAGCACAAAAGCAGTGTTAAGTCGCTGGGGTATATTTGTAGCAATAGCCAACAATACATTGTATGGGTAATAACAGAGCCCAAACTTAAATTCAATTAGGCTGCTATTTATTTTTAATAATCAACCCTCAAATTAAAAAAATTGTATGCAAACATATAAATTGCTCTCAATGCAGTTTTTAAATTAACTTCTAAATGATACAATTTCTATTTCTTGTTGAAATATAATCATTTACACAGTGGCTGTCATGACTTGTTTCATAAAATATTTATTTAAACACATTAAATAATTAAGATATCACTAACAGGTAAAGTAAAATATGAGTATATATAGTGATAGTCTAATATTTCGCGAAACTGAACTGAAAATTTTCGGTATGAATACATGTACCGTTACACCCCTATAAATTACCCTTAATACTAAAAACAGAAATATGAATAAAAACTAGTGAAAAAGAGCTCAGCAAACCATCCACTGGCATAACGCATAATCAAGCTTTCTTACACTCTCAAAAAATGTATTTTTATATATTTTTTGGAATAAATACATGTAAAAATCAGATGCTTTATACTTATAATAATTAAGGACATTATATTTAAAGACTATATATGTAATATCACACACTTTATTAATGTTTTTCCACTACATTTGTGCAGTTTTACTTTATACAGGATTTACAGTGTTTTTAAAAATTTCTATAAATAAACTACAAATATTTTTTAAATAGGTTTTTATAAATTACAACTTTTTATGTAAATTCACTTTAAAAAAGACCCACATTTCTAACTTTCATTCATGGAGATAACATGCCCAATGTGCCATGAAAATTGTTTCCAACTAATGGAAAACAAACACTTTTAAAATAAAAAATGACCAGATGGCTCTAGAGCATTACTCATCGCTCGTTTGTCACATTTATTAATCTTTATTTTAGTTTTAATCAATTCAACATCAAGTTAAACTGAAATAAAATAACATTTAAAATAAACTTTTCCATATTCATTTAAATAACGACATTTTTAATAGTTTTAGTTTAACTATTGATGTTTCCATCCCCCTATTTTTATACGCATTTTGGGATATCGCATAAAAAAACTGCTGGATGGAAACGCTAAGATGCACATAAATTCTAAAAATGTGCATAAAAACCTTAACTTTATACAGGATTTACAGTATTTTTAAACATTTCTATAAATAAACTACAAATATTTTTTAAATAGGTTTTTATAAATTACAACTTTTTATGTAAATTCCCTTTAAAAAAGACCCACATTTCTAACTTTCATTCATGGAGATAACATGCCCAATGTGCCATGAAAATTGTTTCCAACTAATGGAAAACAAACACTTTTAAAATAAAAAATGACCAGATGGCTCTAGAGCATTACTCATCGCTCGTTTGTCACATTTATTAATCTTTATTTTAGTTTTAATCAATTCAACATCAAGTTAAACTGAAATAAAATAACATTTAAAATAAACTTTTCCATATTCATTTAAATAACGACATTTTTAATAGTTTTAGTTTAACTATTGATGTTTCCATCCCCCTATTTTTATACGCATTTTGGGATATCGCATAAAAAAACTGCTGGATGGAAACGCTAAGATGCACATAAATTCTAAAAATGTGCATAAAAACCTTAAGCGCTCAACTAAGCAGGATAAATTTCTTATCCGGTAAGGAAACATGCGCATAAACTGCGATGGAAACACTTTTACCGAATAAATTCCTTAATGCGCATCAAAAAAGACATGTTATAATTAACTCCAAGAACTGCGTTCCCAAACAGCAGACTACGAAAATAAGATAAAATGACCGCTTTACGTCTGCGCGCTCTGAAGCTCGTAATTTATTGTATACACAAATTATTATATACAGTGCCTTCTACTATGCTGCAGCAAATAAAATTTTTCTTCGTGATGTTTAGCGCAAGTTAATCAGGAAGTGACGATTTTGTTCTCTTCAACTCCCTGGATGGAAACGGTGCTTTAGTCGCAAATGTTTATAATTCGTAACTTTGGATGGAAACATTGCTTATGATAACCCTGCGTTGAACTGTGAAAGTGGGCCAATCGGAACAGCGTTGCTATGACTACAGTGGGCGGGGCTTGGCTGGCCGGCCACTCACAGGGCAGGATGTTGGTGTAGCGGTTCTTGGGTCTGTTGACGGGCAGATCGGCCGCTTCATGAGACAGATCCAGACCGATGCTCTTCAGCTCCTGACAGAAGCACAAAGCAAACAGATCAATCGCACGCCTGACGCCGACAGACGAGTGTTCACGTGTTCTGCACCGAGTGTGTTTTACCTCGAACTGCAGCGAGAACTTGTACGCCGAATCTTTGCTCATGTCTTTGATGTAAGCATCGAAATCACTGAGCTGAACGGGACTGAAGACACACACATCGTCACATCACACAGAAACAAAATCAATACAGTCAACTCTAGGGATGTAACGATACTATCAATATTGAGATATCGCGATAGCAAAACTGTCTCGATATTATCGTGGTCACATGACGATATGAAACGTTTTTGGCACAGTATTTAGTTCAAACGAACGACACTTTTCAAAGCGAAGCGCACACTTCGTTCAGACGATCAGCTCGTGATCCGTTCACACTGAATGAATGCAGTCAACTCATTTATTTCACGTTTTTTGAGTTTAGCACGCGTTTCGGAACACAACGATCACCAGTTATACTTTATTTTCGCGGCAGATGATTACAGCGTTTCACTAGATTTATAGTGAGACGTGTTTTTGTAATCCTGTTTTCACTGAAGCTGGAGTTTTCCGTAAAAAAAATAAAAGCTTTAAGTGCTGTATACGAATTGCTGACAGCTAGCGGTTTAAATGCAGTCCAAATTCAAAATATCTCATTCAAGTGTAGAAATTATGAAAGAAGTATTTTAATTAATTTCCCTACTGTAGTGTAAAGCAAAAATAATATACCTATGAAATATTCATTTTCATTTATTTTACAGTGCAATTGTTATATGGCTACTGCCGTCATTGTTGTTATTGTTATTCTATTCTAATTCGTTTATCTTCCTAAAACACCAGTGTGAATGTAATTTAGACTGAGACAGTATATCCTATATTAATTTATATAATATATATTTTTAATAATAAATTATAATACATTATAGCCTTCCACATCACAGTAATCTCATGTTATAATTTTTATATACATTTAATACGTTTACATTTTTAAATTATAATCTTACATGCTTCTGTTTTGTATTGTATTAAATTTCTTTTTCTTTCTTTTTCTGTTTCTTTCTTTCTTTCTTTCTCTTTCTTTTTTCTTTTTTTCTTTCTTTCTCTCTTTCTTTCCTTCTTTGAGGTTCTCCATAACCTTCCATATTCGTCATTGTTGTTATTGTTATTCTATTCTAATTCGTTTATCTTCCTAAAACACCAGTGTGAATGTAATTTAGACTGAGACAGTAGATCACAAATAAAAAGAGGGTTAAGTCCGCTTTAAAGTTCAGGTACAAGTCAATTCACTGACTTTTTTCTGACTTAAGTTGCTTAGTTAAGAACAAGGGTTGGGGCTCTTAATTTTGAACTCTCAAAGTGCATTAGATAGAATTATTTAACTTCAAAATGTACAAAATGTAAATTTTTTCCCAATTATTCATTTGTGTCCCTGCAGCACAAAAGCAGTGTTAAGTCGCTGGGGTATATTTGTAGCAATAGCCAACAATACATTGTATGGGTCAAAATTATCATTAGGATATTAAGTAAAAAAATCATTAGGATATTAAGTAAAGATCATGTTCCATGAAGATATTTTGTAAATGTCCTACCGTAAATATATCAAAACTTAATTTATGATTAGTAATATGCATTGCTAAGAACTTAATTTGGACAACTTTAAAGTTGAGGTTCTCCATAACCTTCCATATTATGATTTTATGATTTATTAAATTGTAATAACTGTACATTTTTAAGTATAATTTTAAATACTTAATATATAAAATTTATATTTTAAAGATTTTTTATTTTATTATTTTATTTTATTTTATTATTTATTTTTCATAACTGTATTTTATGCAAATTATATATATATATAAATGTATTATTAATGCACTGTTAATGCATTTTCCAGTTCACTTCACTTACTGTATACATAATTTTAGTTTTTACATGAGCACAAACAGCGTAATGAGATTATTTTCTGTGGAGACCGACGGCTCAGCTCGTATCAAACCTGGAATATCTAACGGAAGAAGAAGAACCAAGCAAATCGGCTCAAGCCTCTCGAGTGAATATCTGCATTCAGTCCGACTCAGAATCGAAGCTCTGGAGCAAGCATGCAGCCGTGAGAGCGAGCGCCATGCGTTAGTGTCATGCGTCGAGACGCTGTTAAACACAGACAAGAGCACAGATGCAGATCCGGCCTCTGATCCGTTACCCATAATGCACTGCAGCTATGTGGAGTCTGTGTGTGTTTGTTTGTCTGTCCGTCGGCCGCCGGACGCCGCGCTGCTACTTACCACGGATTAATATAAAAGGCCAAAAGATAGTCAGTCCAAAGGCAGGATGGCAGAAGCGTGAGGAACGCAAAGAGACTCCTGCGCCTGAAGCCCACAGAAAGCAAAAGACATAAAAAAAGACCAAGGGCAAAAAGTTGGGGACAAAACATGGTGCTCCATTAGTAATAGTGACACACACAGATGAAGCAAATCGGCTCAAGCCTCTCGAGTGAAAATCTGCATTCAGTCCGACTCAGAATCGAAGCTCTGGAGCAAGCATGCAGCCGTGAGAGCGAGCGCCATGCGTTAGTGTCATGCGTCGAGACGCTGTTAAACACAGACAAGAGCACAGATGCAGATCCGGCCTCTGATCCGTTACCCATAATGCACTGCAGCTATGTGGAGTCTGTGTGTGTTTGTTTGTCTGTCCGTCGGCCGCCGGACGCCGCGCTGCTACTTACCACGGATTAATATAAAAGGCCAAAAGATAGTCAGTCCAAAGGCAGGATGGCAGAAGCGTGAGGAACGCAAAGAGACTCCTGCGCCTGAAGCCCACAGAAAGCAAAAGACATAAAAAAAGACCAAGGGCAAAAAGTTGGGGACAGTCTTTTTTTTTGTAAATATCGCAATATACATCGTATCGTGGACTTCATATCGCGATATTATATCGTGTATCGTGAGATTTTAATATCGTTGCATCCCTAGTCAGCTCACACCATCACATCAACGGACGGGTTTACCTGGTTAGTTTCCTCTTCTTCAGCGCCGTTTTGCTCCTGCGGGTGAAACACAGACAGACGTGTCGCTGAACTGAGATCAAACCTCATCAGAACACAACAAACTGCATCTCTGCTAATAAACACTGGTCTAATCCTACAAACTAAACATGCATTTCCAGGCCGACGGAGCTTCAGTGTCTGAAACCACAGATAATAACTCACACTCACTCATTCTGGAGCATTTCAAGCATTAATCAAGGGCTTTTATTAACTGTTCTACAGAAAAAATGTGTACGTTTTATTTATATATTAGTTTAGAATATATATAATATCTATAATATATATATATATTAGTGCTGTCAAACGATTAATCGCAATTAATCGCATCCAAAATAAAAGTTTTTGTTTACATAATATATGATTGTGTACTGTGTATTTATTATGTATATATATATATAAATACAAACACATGCATGTATATATTTAAGAAAAATATGTTATGTTTATATAATATATATATTGATATAAAATAAAAAA
>NW_015644341.1:220145-220617 GCF_001515625.1 Sinocyclocheilus rhinocerous
AAGCAGTGCTTCCGTGAATATCCATATTTATCTTCAGGATAACACCTCACGCGTGCTGCAATCTCCAAACCCATGGTGAGAAAGTGCTTTTCCCGCTCTCTCTCTCTCTCTCTCTCTATACATATAATTTATATTTTAGAAATGAATACATTTTATAAACTTAATTTTACTGAACTGAATTTTAAATTAAAAATAGGACACAAAGTCATGTTTCCGTTGCGTCACGAGTCGTGCTCTAAACATCTCAGCAGAAAGTGACAGAAAAAACATCATTTGACTTCATTACCAGGCCAAAATCTGCCTTTACTGACCCTCTTTAAGCTCTTATATTAATCGTGTGTGTGTGAGCGACGGCTGTGATCACAAACATCAGAACCGATGCTTCTGGAGTCGACACCAACAATTACACGCTCACTTCCTGTGTGTGTGAGTGTGTGTGTGTGTGTGTGTGTGTGTGTGAGTGTGTGTGTGT
>NW_015644341.1:221231-233339 GCF_001515625.1 Sinocyclocheilus rhinocerous
TGTGCGTGTGTGTGTGTGTTTGATTGACAGCGAGAAACACAGGAGCTCCTACCAGTTATACGGCAGCTTCCCGTCTCGCTCGAAAGAGGCGAAATTCACGAAGGTCTCAGCGCCGCACTCCCTGAAATCGACAGAAAGCTCAGAAAATTGACTTAAAAGTAGCACTAGTTTCATCAATCTGGCTTGCTGAATGCTGAAAATTCAGCTTTGATCACAGAAATAAATTGCATTTTAATGTTTGTCTGTCCGTCGGCCGCCGGACGCCGCGCTGCTACTTACCACGGATTAATATAAAAGGCCAAAAGATAGTCAGTCCAAAGGCAGGATGGCAGAAGCGTGAGGAACGCAAAGAGACTCCTGCGCCTGAAGCCCACAGAAAGCAAAAGACATAAAAAAAGACCAAGGGCAAAAAGTTGGGGACAAAACATGGTGCTCCATTAGTAATAGTGACACACACAGATGATTGAGCATATTTCATTAGTGTCTGACAGGTTAATGATCGCGTCATGCAGTCAGTGTCTTTGGCATCTTCATGATGTGTGAATCTGTGATTGCTAACGCCGGATATTACCACCGAAACACACCGAGATCACAAATCAACCCAGACCCTCTCTGCTTCTAATGCCTCGATCACGAAGCTGATGCAAAACCTCAGCCTCTTTATCATTTCCCAGAACAAACATCTAAACATTCTGAAAGCATGATACAGTTATTCGAAGACTTAAAATATGGTTTAAGGAAAAATGCATCAAAACGAAGCGAGTTTTTGCATGAAACGAGAACAAATATGTGCCAGTGAGGTCAGAAAAATCACTTTTCATCATTTTTCTGACCTCACTGGCACATGTTCCTGTTTTAAGCAAAAACTTGATACATTTCTCAGAAAACATGAATTAATATCATCCCTACAAATCTAAAACTCTTGTGCTATTCTAAAAAACAGCTTACTCGAAGTCAGTTCTACTGAACTGAATTTTAATAATCTTAAATGTATTTTTTTACATTTTAAATCATTTTATTTATATATTAGTTTATAATAAATATGTATTAATATAATAATGTAGATCTCTCTCTCTCTCTCTATATATATATATATATATATATATGTATATATTGTATGTGAATTGTATAAACTTAATTATACTTTGATAATTTTACATTTTTAAATAATTTTATTATGTATTAATTTAGAATTAGTATACATATTTGTGCGTGTGTGTGTGTGTTTGATTGACAGCGAGAAACACAGGAGCTCCTACCAGTTATACGGCAGCTTCCCGTCTCGCTCGAAAGAGGCGAAATTCACGAAGGTCTCAGCGCCGCACTCCCTGAAATCGACAGAAAGCTCAGAAAATTGACTTAAAAGTAGCACTAGTTTCATCAATCTGGCTTGCTGAATGCTGAAAATTCAGCTTTGATCACAGAAATAAATTGCATTTTAAAATATATTAAAATTGAAAGCAGTTATTTTAAATAATAAAAATATTTCACAATATTACTGTTTTTGCTGTACTTTGGATCAAATAAATGCAGGCTTGGTGAGCAGAAGAGACTTCTTTAACACTGTTCAGAAACTTTGGACTGGTGGTGTATTTTCATCCATCAGTCTGATCACTAACGGGCTTAGAAGCTCGTTAGCGTGAGATGTTGCTCACCGGCTCAGCTCCATGTGTTTCTTGCGCAGCACCAGAAGGAAGAGCACCAGCAGAATGATGAGCAGAACGCTGAGAACCGCCAGCGCCGAGATCGCCGCCACACTCGGGTTCATCTCGCGCACTGCACACACACACACACACACACACACACTACTGCTACATTCACTGTCTCCGAATAAAACAAACACTTCAGCGGGTGTGTCAGATGTTTTCAGTTCACTCGTCTGAAAGAAGACGTTATGTAGCAAATCAGAGCTCAAAACTATGAAAGCCCATTTCCGCCACTCAATAAAAAATAAGGTAACTGCAACTTTTTTCTCACAATTGCGTGTTATAATGTCAGAAAAAAGTCAGAAATGCATGTTTATATCTCGCAATTCTGACTTTTTTCTCGCAATTCTGACTTTTTTTCTCACAATTCTGAGTTTTCTCGCAATCATGACTTTATTTCTAATAATTACAATTTTATTTCTCGGAATTGCGAGTTTATATCTTCCAATTCTGACTTTTTTCTCGCAATTCTGACTTTTCTCACAATTCTGACTTTTTTCTTGCAATTTTGACTTTTCTCGCAATTCTGACCTTATTTCTAATATAATTGTGATTTTATTTCGCAAATTTTAAGTTTATATCTTGCAATTCTGACTTTTTTTCTCACAATTCTGACTTTTCTCGCAATCATGACTTTATTTCTAATAATTGCAATTTTTTTCTCGGAATTGCAAGTTTAAATCTTCCAATTCTGACTTTTCTCACACTTCTGACTTTTCTCGCAATTCTGACTATTTTTTCTCAATTCTAACTTTTCTCACAATTCTGACTTTTCTCACAATTCTGACTTTTCTCGCAATTCTGACTATTTTTTCGCAATTCTGACTTTTCTCGCAATTCTGACTTTTCTTCTCGCACTTCTGACTATTTTTCTCGCAATTCTGACTTTTCTCACAATTCTGATTTTTCTCGCAATTCTGACTTTTCTCGCAATTCTATTTTTTCGCAATTCTGACTTTTCTCACAATTCTGACTTTACTCACAATTCTGACTTTTCTCGCAATTCTGACTTTTCTCGCAATTCTGACAATTTTTTCGCAACTGACTTTTCTCGCAATTCTGACTTTTCTCGCAATTCTGACTTTTCTCACAATTCTGACTTTTCTCACAATTCTGACTTTTCTCGCAATTCTGACTATTTTTTCGCAATTCAGATTTTTCTCACAATTCTGACAATTTTTTCGCAATTCTGACTTTTCTCGCAATTCTGACTATTTTTTCCCAATTCTGACTTTTCTCATAATTCTGGGTTTATTTTTCAGGATTGTGAGTTCATATCAAGCAATTCTTACTTTTTTCTTGCAATTCTGAGTTTTCTCGCAATCATGACTATTTCTAATAATTGCAATTTTATTTCTCGGAATTGCGAGTTTATATCTTCCAATTCTGACTTTTTCTCACAATTCTGACTTTTTCTCACAATTCTGACTTCTCTCAGAATTGCGTGATATAAACTTGCAATTATGAGAAAAAGTCAGAATTGTGAGTATATATCTCGCAATTCTGGCTTTATTTCTCAATATTGCGAGTTTATATCACGCAATTCTGACTTTTTCTCGCAGTTGTGAGTTCGTCACGCAATTCTGGAAAAAAAGTCTGAATTACCTTTTTTTATTTTTTTATACAGTGGCAGAAACGGGCTTCCATATGAAGCTGCTCAGTGTGTGAAATGCTGTAGAAGTGCTGTAGAGTCTGGAGTCTGTCTGTCCTGAGAGTCCAAACAGCTGATAAAAACTTCACAATAATCCACAGCACTCCAGTCCATCAGTTAACATCTGGAGAAGACAAAAGCTGAAACAAATCCAGCACTAAGACGTTTTTAACTAAAATACGAGTCCATAATCCATAATAACGCTTCCTCCAGTGAAAAAGTGTTCTGGTGTGAATCAGGAGAGAAATCTGCACAGATCAAGCAGCGTTTAAACAGCTCTAAACACATATGAGAGACAACAGGAGATGCACTTTTTCACTGGAGGCAGCGGAGGAAGGAACAGGATTTGAAAATGGTTTTCTGCATTGAGCCTGACACACACCCTGTTTCTCCTGCTCTCACAGGTATCTGCTCCAGGTGTTCACCAAGCCCATCTTCAGAGAGGACACCTTCTTCCTGGAGCTGATCGAGCGCAGAGGCGCCACAGGCTTCGGCGAGGGGAACATCCGTGCGCTCTGGAGATCCGTGCAGGCCTACATGGAGAACGAAGAGCGTCACGAGACGGAGCGCGAAAACAAGCAGAGCACACCGAGCTGACATCAGCGACAACACTGACAGAGACTGTGATATACATAAACACATGAGGACAACTCCAGCTTTAGATTCAGTGACTGCAGTGCGACTGGGAACTGGTTTGAGTCTGTCCTCTGTTCAGGATTAGATGTTGGACTGTAAGAGTCTTCAGGGCACTTCTTATGCACATGGTGTATTATTCAGTGATGTCTAAACCTGTACTGTAATACATTGTACTGTATTTCCACTCGAAAACATTTCATTTTGACAATATAGCTGTACTGTTGACGTGTGTTTCTGTCAGATAAATCAACATTATGATGCCTGTCTGTTCTTTTTTTATCTCCTCACATGTGATCATGTTTAATTGCCTTTAGGACCAGTTTGAGGTGTTTGAAACCCACATACAAAACCACTGCTAGAGAAAATCTAAACCTACTGAGACGCTTGTGACAACTAGCCCCGCTCTGACAGTGTGCTGTAACTCTAGCTGTATATGAGCCGCCATCAGTCTGTTTTTCACTGAGATCTCGTAACTGAAAGCTGATTTACTGCAGACACACAATGCTTGAGTTCACTTCACATTTAAACACGTGTCTGTCATGCTGCATTAGTTTCTCTTCACCAATATTTCTGTACTCATTCTGTACGTTGGCTCTGATCTTCACTTGCAGCAGTTTCCAGATGTTCCTGTAGATGGAGTCAGATCTCAGCAGCTCAAATCAGTTTCCGGTCCTTCAGGGATGTGTTTTTCCACAACAAACCCAAACCCAGTAACACCAAAGACTATAGAATACCCTTAAAGCGTGTGGAACTTTCCAAAAACTCAACTCCACCAGCTTCATTATCAGCCTTAGACCCTCCAAACAACAGTGAAACCTACATATTGAGCAGCATTTCCCCTTTTATTCAACATGTTTGTGTGTTTTATTCTGTTCAGATCTTTCTTTGGGCTATTAGAGATTATTTATCAATAAGGAAGACTATTTAGACACCAGATTCTGATTATTCTGTCCATAAACCTGTGATCGGGACTGGACATAAATAATTATCATAAAAGCCAATGAGTGTCAGAATTCATTTATCACACTGCAGGACCAGTGAAATTGAGTTTTACCAGTTATAAGACCCACTATGCATCCATATATCAATATCTTTCAAGAGTCAGAGTATATTGTATGTGTCTACTAGCAATTTATTAAAGGACCATGCCGTTTTCCATTCTTTCATTAGACAGATGTTATAGTTTTAGTGTGAACTAATTGAATTAATTGAGCAGTTTATCATAGATGAGCCGAACTTTCTGTGTTTGTATGTTTGTGTTGTGATGCGGTATATTGTGTGCGGTGTTGGGCGAGTCCATTCAGCCGCGGGGGTGACGCCTCTTCATTTCAAACTGAAATATTCATCAGAAACGCCTGTATCGTCGTCAGGATTCATAACTGATGTTTTACATGAGTGTGTATTTTGTTTTCGCTCAGTTGAAGGTGTTTAGAGTGCGTGTTGTGAGTGTTTTGTGCTGAATGTGGGTTCCGTGTCCCCCCGCGGCTGCCGCTGTGTGTGACCGGGCCCGCGCTGGAGGAGCAACCGCGAGATGAGCAGCCGACGCGCGCGGGGATGAAGATGATCTGAACGGCTGTGTTTACCGATCCGTCCCGCCGCTCGCTGGCCCGTGAGTATACAGTGAGAACACGGATCAAACCGCAGTATATTTCGTCACGGTAACGCGGGCTCGCGTGCGTCGCTGTGCGTGAGTGAGTTTCCCGCGACGCTCGCGGAGTTTAGTAGCTTTTGTTCCCGGAGCGCGGAGGAACGCTCACATGGACACCGAATTAAAGTCGCTCAGAAACGCCAACGCACGGTGATCGTTAAAAGTAAACGTTCCAAAACGCGATCAAAGTTAAAGCAGAAAGTCTGTTCAACTGGAACTGAAAACTCTATCAATAAACTTCCGACACGAGCTGAAAAACTATTTACTGATGAGTTATTCCGTGTTTTTAGAGTAATTTAGTATTTTAGGAGTATTCTGTCTTTCAAAAGTACGTAGTATATTCAGTATGCAGTAATTTGGAGTATGCTATATTTTAGGGTGTATTTTAAGAGTATGTGGTATTTTTAGTATGACGTATTTTAAGAATATCCAGTCATTTAGAATACTTAGTATTTTAGGAGTATTCAGTATTTTAAGATTAGGCCTATGCAGTATTTTTTGAGTATTCAATATTCTAGAGTGTATTTTAAGAGTATGCTGTGTTTTAGAATACTCAGTATTTTAAGAATATTTAGTATTTTATAGCACTCAGTATTTTACAATGCTCCGTATTTCAGGAGTATTCAGTAATTTTAGCGTTTTCAGTATTGCGTAAAATAATATTTTATAATGTATTTGAGTATGCTGTATTTTTGGTTATTCCGTATTTTAGAGAGCATTTTAAGACTATGCGGGGTTTTTCGAGTATTCAGTATTTTTAAGAGTAAGTAGTATTTTAGCGTATTTGGTATTTTTAGAGTACTCTGTTTTAACATTCAGTATTTTAAGAGCATTGAGTATTTTCAGAGTATTTTAGAATATGCAGTATTTTAGAGTATTCTCTATAATTGAAGGGTTGCGTGTGTTTTAATATTGTAGTATTGTATATTGTGTTGAGTACTATTAGAGGTAACTTGAGTACCGAGTGATGATGTGTGAACTAAAGCAGCAGCAGAGTCTAATCAGAATAAGAGCAGCTCTAGAGTTTCTAGCAGATTGCGTTTATCTAGTTATCAGCACAATACCAGCTCGTTAGCTGTGATCAGGCCGTATGCAAATAAAGGATTTTCACTTCTCGCTGATCAGCAGATGGGAAACCCAGTCTCTGCCCAGGTGTCTGAAGAATCATGCGCCGCCGCTTGTTTTGCAGTGAGCTGCTGCGTGTGATGCAGTGAAGTGTTGCGACATGCAACACAATCTGTTCCTGGGGAAGCCAGTTTTTCCTCCAGTCGCTGGTATGAATGTGTTTGTTTCTCACCTCCAGCCGTCATTTTCCGCTGAACTGTGCAGCGCCTGCAGTGTGTGTTTCACGGTGACTCTGTTCTCACCAGAGCGGCCGGATGAGGTTCAGCTTATTGAAAAGTGTTGACTGGCTGTGTTTACAGAGCCGTGTTTGTGTGCTCGAGAAGCAGTCCGACATTTCCCAGGGCTAATTCATTTCCTACTGAAGGGAATTGTTTCGGTTAATGTTTGTAGTGAATAGCTGGGTGTATGTGGGTGATAGATGTCATATTGTCATTGTTAGACATCAGACAGAGAATGCAGAACAGGTTTGACTGTTCCTTTGACATAAAAGAGGCTGATTTTGACATTTACTTAACCGAAGGTGTGCACATTTAGACACTTGTGTTTAAATCCCTTCATTTATGCTTGTGTATCTGTGCGTTCGTCTCGGATAGATCTGCACTGAGTGACGTGACGCTGATCGCTGTCTTGAGTTTGATCAGCTGAAAGGCCTTTGGACTTCAGGCCTCCTGCGATTGTGTCTTTGTCGTGCTGCAGTTGTGTTTTGATAACGAGGTCACGTAACAAGCGGCCGTAAACGTGCGCACCGCAGTGGAAGTTCCCATAATGAATCACAAGATTGTTTTTATGAGCTCGCTGACTTTCAGTTATTAGCAGTTCCATATTTTTACAGCATGTTGACATCAGGCTCTGAGAGGGAAGTGCTTCGTAAGAGATCATGAATCACCGGAGATTGGCCAAGAAATCCGTGACGAGCACAGTCCGTACTGATGATTGTGTTAAAGCTCAAGTAAAACTGTGAAATAAGGTTTCAGTTTTAAATGGTTTGTTCGCCCGTTTGTCATGCATTGAAAATAGGTGAAGACAGACGCTCTGACCCCCAAAAATGCCCAAAAATAGTTATCCATATTCCAAGTCTTCTGAATTCACACGATGCTTTTTCTGAGAAACAGACTGAAATTTAGTTATGTTGCTCACTAAAAATCATCCCCTTCATTGCATTGCATCTTTCATGTTTCGACTTCTGAATATCAGCGATGCCAAACGGCGCAGGTTTTCATGTGTCATATGGACTAATGTTTTGATACTTTATGGTGCTTTTTTTTTTTTAAATCATTTTTAGAGCGTCCAACCCATTCCACGGAAAAGAGCGTCGTGAACTTTCTGCTAAACTTCTCCATTTGTGTTTGAGCTTCCTCCAGTGAAAAAGTGTTCTGGTGTGAATCAGGAGAGAAATCTGCACAGATCAAGCAGCATTTAAACAGCTCTAAACAAATATGTGGCTGGATTTTGTTGTGAGAGACAACAGCAGATGCACTTTTTCACTGGAGGAAGAGTTATTAAGGATTATGGACTCATAATTTTAGTTAAAAACGCTTTGATGATGCACTGTAAGAAACTGACTGTGGAATTCACAGTAATTAACTGGCAGCAATTGTCAAGTAACTTACCGTAGAAGAAATAACCATATTTTTGTTGTTTTCATTTACAGTAGCAACCATGTAACTGTAAAGTAAAACTAATTCTGCTGTCGTGACTGTAAGTGAGGGATGGAAGCGTTTGCTCACCGGTCGTGCTGACGGTGATGTACGCCGGGTCACTGACGCTGCTGTAGCTGCTGCTGATCACGGTACAGTTATATGAAGTGGACGGCTGGAGTCCGGATACGGTCACAACATGAGCGGTGGTCAGCAGCGGCTCTCGCACCTTCTGGAGCAAAACAAACACACACCAAATAAACCAGCTGTTCATTCACGGTTCTGCTGTGTTCCTACTCTTTCCCTTCCAAACACCATGTTTTCCGTGTTTTCACTGTTATACGCTAGGGGGCGCTATTACGCATCTCCTGAATGAGTCTAGAATCACTCGATCAAAAACACAGGCGAGGAAGACGCAGAAACGAGCGATCTCAGATGTAAGCGCATGAATATGAAAAATAATGCGATCATCAACACTAACCGCGTATAAATGAAAACTGCCTGATGTTAGCGAGTGAAATGTGGATCCAGAAAGTGTGCAAGCTTTGGGAGCGCTGATGGAAGCCATCTACTGCATCTTTGCTTTGAAAATATTACTGAATATGATCCAGATGCAGTATTTGATAAAAATGCAATTTGCTCAAAATGTTGCTTTTTTTATGAAACCTACCTACATTCAAGTGTTGATAAAAAAACAATGCTTGACGCTAGAATTAAACAGGTTTTTTGGTTTGAAAGTAGAGGGTCTGGTCTTTATTTGATGTATTGCGTGTTCAGATATTCACACAACACAATATTCTTGCGGCCATGAAATTTTAGTGAAAATCAGCAAAAACGCTGGCGGGGAAAGAGTTAATAAAATCAAAAGATGTATCTGTTGAGCTAACATAAACTACAGAATGTGAAGAATTAATTAGTTAACATAACTGTTAGTTTAGCTGTATTAGTTAAGATGCACCGACAATTAAAAATAATTCTAAAGCATTTATTCATTCTAGTTAAAAAGTTCAACACTTACTAATAGACCATTAAATTCAAAAGTTGTATCTGTTATTACTTAATGGACCGGAGCTAACATAAACTAACAGCTCAACTAACAACGATTAGTAAATCCTGTAACAAATGTCTTGCTCATTTTTAATGTTAATTAATTAATGCATTGACTAACAATGAAAAACACTTCTAAAGCATTTATTATTCTTGATGTTAACTTTAACATTTATTCATAAATTATTAAAATCAAACATTATTAATAATATCAATATTATTTAACTGAGCTAACACCAGCTAATGAACAATTAACCATTTAAAGATGAATTAAACAGATTAATAAATGCTGTAACAAATGTATTGCTCGTTTTTAATGTCAGTTTGCATTGCATTAACTAACATGAATGAACAACGAGCAACTGATTTAAATTTGTTAATGTGAGTTCATAAAAATTATGTTTATGATGTTTAATGTTCATGTTAATCCTCAGTGTACTGAAATGAAACCTGAATGTAAATTATTGCCGTGCACACATTTCGCTCAACTAACAACTATTAGTAAATCCTGTAACAAATGTCTTGCTCATTTTTAATGTTAATTAATTAATGCATTGACTAACAATGAAAAACACTTCTAAAGCATTTATTATTCTTGATGTTAACTTTAACATTTATTCATAAATTATTAAAATCAAACATTATTAATAATATCAATATTATTTAACTGAGCTAACACCAGCTAATGAACAATTAACCATTTAAAGATGAATTAAACAGATTAATAAATGCTGTAACAAATGTATTGCTCGTTTTTAATGTCAGTTTGCATTGCATTAACTAACATGAATGAACAACGAGCAACTGATTTAAATTTGTTAATGTGAGTTCATAAAAATTATGTTTATGATGTTTAATGTTCATGTTAATCCTCAGTGTACTGAAATGAAACCTGAATGTAAATTATTGCCGTGCACACATTTCTCCTGTTTTTATCATCGAACACAAAACCATTAAGAAACCGCATCACAATCTGCATCTCCAGATGTTTGCACACACGTGTGTCGTTATGATATTGATCAGTAGCTCTTACTTTGCTCTCTCTGTTGACTCGCAGCGGTCTGCAGATGATCTGGTAGAAGTCCACGACGCCGTCCTCCGTCCAGAGCAGCGTGACGGCCGTGTCGGTGGCGTTTAGTGCGTACAGAGACTTCGGAGGAGCCGGTTCTGTTCGCAAAACAGCCAAACGCCACACTACTTACAAGCTCCTCCAAGAAAACAGCATAAAAAAGGAAGACGAAACAAACAGCCACAACAATCCTGACACGCTCTGAACAGGAAGTCAAAGCGAAACGAGTTATTATTAGAACAGAAAGCACACTCTCAGCAGTAAACTAGCAGCGATTTTACTTTTGCTTCGGGATTTAATGTGCGAACTGATCTGATTCACATTCATTAAATCAACAGCCAGATAGTTGCTATCCGAGAATTGCTTCTTCGTCAGATTTGGAGAAATGCATCAGTGTCTCAGCAATGGATGCTCTGCGGTGGATGGGTGCCGTCAGATCGAGAGCTGATAAAAACATCACAATAATCCACAAGTAATCCACAGCACTCCAGTCCATCAGTTAACATCTGGAGAAGACAAAAGCAGCTGAAACAAATCCAGCATCAAGACGTTTTTAACTAAAATACGAGTCCATAATAACGCTTCCTCCAGTGAAAAAGAGTTCTGAATCAGGAGAGAAATCTGCACAGCTCAAGCAGCGTTTAAACAGCTCTAAACAAATACACTATATTGCCAAAAGTAGCTTCTAATGAACAGGTTTGACTACTTTAGTCATTTCCATGAGTGCAAATATTAATGTTTAAGCATATAATGATATTCTAGGGAATTGTGCGCTTCTAATTTTATTGCAACAGTTCGGACACGAGCCTTTTCTATTCTAACATGACGATGCCTCTGTGTATAAGGCAAGGTTCAAATGATTGATTGAGTCGGTGTGGAAGAACTTGGTCTGCTGTGACTTTAAATGCAGACCTCGAGCCGAAAACTCATCAGCAAACACCTGTGACTTGTACATATGGGTGCCGTCATTTTAGACACCTCCAAAACTGTTGCGACAGAGATGGATTTTTAAATAAAACAGTTTTGGAAGTGCCTTTTTCTGTTCTAAAGAAGGGGTTGTCCCAATACGTTTGGCAATATAGTGTATGTGGCTGGATTTTGATGTGAGAGACAACAGGAGATGCACTTTTTCACTGGAGGAAGCGTTATTACGGATTATGGACTCTATGGTATTTGAGTTAGATATGTCTTAATGCTGGATTTGTTTCAGCTGCTTTTGTCTTCTCCAGATGTTAACTGATGGACTGGAGTGCTGTGGATTACTGTGATGTTTCTATCAGCTCTCGTTCTGACGGCACCCATCCGCTGCCACTGACCGAGTTTGATGATGTGCGGCGCAGACGTGTTGCGGCTCTTCTCGGTGCAGGCGGAGACGGTCAGGTTGTAGATGTCTCCGGGAGGAAGAGTCAGAGATGCCTTCATCATGTTGCGAGTCACCTGTAACACAGTTGTCTTCAGAGCCCATAGCAACCGTCTCCATGGAGACACCGAACATTTACACGTTTTTTTAACCCTCTGTCACTTGCACTTTCTATTTGTTTTCTAACTGCTTGTTTTTCCAAAAAAAAAAAAAAAAAACTCAAACCCTA
>NW_015644341.1:236348-240802 GCF_001515625.1 Sinocyclocheilus rhinocerous
CAGCTGGGCTGAGATACATACACATTTAATGACTGCAGAAATATGTTAATTCTGTACACACATTTTCACAATTGTGACCGACCATAAAACACAATTATTTTTACACACATTCAAAACATTTAAAAAATAATAATTATTGATTATTTCAAAGGGATATTTTCATGTCTGAAAAAAATGAAGGGGTTAATTAGCACCTCGGACCTCGCCTGCATGCAGAGTCCCATTAAATATGATTATAATAATTACGCATAAACGCAATATTTGTATTCCTCCCGTCTCAGCCGTGACTCATGAAGCATCATAATTAGCATCTCTACAGATCATCTGAGCTGCTTCAGTAAATGATTACAGGAACGAGGATTCTGACTCCAAACCCTACATTAAAGCAGATTTTCAGTCAAATGAACTGCACCAGACTCATTTTAGTTTTACTGAGATACTATAGTTTCAATTTATCTTTTGTAATTTAATATTAATACTAAAGCATTATTCAGACTATTAAGAAACAAACAAAAACTAACCAATATGAACAAAAACAACAAATTTACTAAAACTACTAAAATAAAGTAAAACAGAAAATAGACTAAAAAACTCAAACAAAACCTTTTGATTTTTTTGTAATTTTTAGTAATTCTTCTTCTTTTTTTGTATGCCTATTTAGTTTTTTATTAATTTTGTTTTGGTTTTAGTTTGTTATTTTAGTACATGAAGTTAAACTAAATAAAAATAAGAAATGCAACTAGATGAAATTTATATATTTACAATATGATAGATAGACAGACAGACAGACAGACAGACAGACAGAGAGACACAGATAGATAGATAGATAGATAGATAGATAGATAGATAGATAGATAGATAGATAGATAGATAGATAGATAGATAGATAGATAGATAGATAGATAGATAGATAGATAGATAGATAGATAGATAGATAGATAGATAGATAGATAGATAGATAGATAGATAGATAGATAGATAGATAGATAGATAGATAGATAGATAGATAGATAGATAGATAGATAGATAGATAGATAGATAGATAGATAGATAGATAGATAGATAGATAGATAGATAGATAGATAGATAGACAGACAGACAGACAGACAGACACAGATAGATAGATAGATAGATAGATAGATAGATAAGACACAGAAATAGATAGATAGATAGATAGATAGATAGACAGACAGACAGACAGAATGATAGACAGATAGATAGATAGATAGATAGATAGATAGATAGATAGATAGACAGACAGATAGATAGAATGATAGACAGATAGATAGATAGATAGATAGATAGATAGATAGATAGATAGACAGACAGACAGACAGATTCGTACAGTAATCTAATTACACTGTTGAAGATGTAATTAGTAACTAGTAATTAATTACTTTTTTAGAGTAACTTACCCAACACGGATACCAATAATATCAAGAAAAAAACAACGTTGTGCATAACGCGGGACTTTTAATTGCAAACACGCCTGAAATGCACCAGGACTTTTATTTTGAAACACGAGGCCGTATCGTGATTCCTGTTAATCCATCCCTAAAGATCTCTGACAATGATGAAAGGCCTTTAGATTGAATGTAGGACTCTTTAAGGACAGCGTGTGTGATGTTAAGCAGTTAGCGGTGTGTGTGGTTACCACAGAGGCGATGACGGACGCGGTGGCGGCGATCTCATCTGATAATATTACCGAATATGATCCAGATGCAGTACTTGATAAAAATGCAATTTGCTCAAAATGTTGCTTTTCTTATGAAACCTACCTACATTCAAGTGATGATTAAAAAACAATGCTTGAAGCTAGAATTAAACAGGTTTTTTTGTTTGAAAGTAGAGGGTCTGATTTTATTGTGATGTATTGCGTGTTCAGATATTCACACAACAAAATATTCTGCGGGCCATGAAATTTTAGTGAAAATCAGCAAAAACGCTGGCGGGGAAAGAGTTCATTATAAACACATTGACGCACATTAATGTGGCTTACTTCCACGTTGAAAAATAAGGTGGATAGTTGTAAGTGAAGATAGCAAAATAAAGTGAACTGTGACATATTAAACCCAAAAACTCAGTACAATTTGGGATTAAAAATGATTCAGACACTTTGAGCTGAGCATGTTTTTCTTTAATTGCTAATGCGATCTTTTTACACCACAGACTGAACTAAATAAAGCATTGCTTGGTAATCGGTTGAGCTAGATTGGTATTATCTAATTGTGTTCTTATATTTAACAGCTGAATTCATTACATACCTTTCTATCATGATCAAGATGAGTTTGTTCTGACACAGTTCAACTCTGAGCCACTTTCTAAACTATAGCAAATAAACCGTGGTAATGTGAGAAATGCTGAAGCTTGGTTTGACTGTCTTTGCACTCACCGATGTCGATGATGACCGGCTCGGACGGGGGACTAACCAGCGGCCCGTTCGTGTGATAAGCCATCACTCTGTACTGAGCGCCGGGGGTCAGGCTGCTGATGATGTCACTGGTGATGTTCTCCTATCAGAGAGCGGAGAGCGGGTCACGTGACATGCTGTGATACACTTTTACAGCTACACTATTAACATGAAACGTCTGGTATAAGGGTTAGACGGTTCTCCGTCAAAATAAACGATTGATGGTTTAAATTAAGACCATAAATATTAGTACTGTAATGTTACGGTTGTAATGCAAATATATATAATATATATATATTAATCTATTTCAAATACTCAGTTTTTATTTTGCAGTGAAATATTATAACAGTAATATTTTTTTTGTTTTTATTTAGTTATAAATTAATCGATTTCAACTGGCTCGCGGTTCATCGTTACATTCCTATTCATTTATAACCGTCTTATTTCGATTTATTATTACTGCCTATTTCAATTCATTTATTATTTTTATTTATTTATTTAAACTTTATTTTGATTTATTAATGATTACTCCCTATTTTACTTCATTTATTATTGTATTTATAAATGTTTTATTCAATTTATTAATTCTTACTGCCTTATTTCACATCAACGCTGACTGTTTTGGTGGAGTTTCCTGCTCAAACAACAAGGAAATAAACACAGAAATGACCAGTGTTGGGGAGTAACTAGTTACATGTAACGGCGTTACGTAATTTAATTACAAAAGAAATGTAACTGTAATCAGTTACAGTTACTAAGAAAAAATGTGTAATTAAATTACAGTTACTTATGAAAATGTTAACGATTACAAACGGGATTACACCAAAGTAACCTTCCCAACACTGGAAATGACTATAAAGAGGGTTTACACAAACATCAGGTTTTTTGCTGTGTAAAACACGCGATGATTCTCACCATCGCGGTGGATGTAGATGTTGAATCCGTCGTAAGCGGTGGGCGGCCGCGGCGGTAACCAGCGCAGCTCCAGCAGGATGGGCGGCAGTGGCTTGGGCATCACACTGGGTTCAAAGGTCACATCCATCGCTGACCCCGGCTCATTAGAGTCCTCATATTCTGGCACCAGCACGTTCACAAACTCCTCCTCCTGCTCCTCGGTGGGGGCGGGGCTTCCTGTCAGCTCCGCCCACAGCAGCTCAGTGCTGTTGGGTTCGGCTGTGCTGCTATAAACAGTGACGTTGTTTAGTGGCGTCTGCGTGACGCTCATCTCCACACCGTTCACTTCCTCTTCCTGTTCTTCAGCCGCAGGGACGTCACGTGCCCGCCGGAGGACTGATGCATTGTGGGACGCTCCTCGACCGCTGAGGTGGATGATTTTGAGCGACACGTTGAGAGGAGGATTCGGGACTGGACATGAGAAATTAAAACAAAACAAACACTATTTATCATATTTAACTAGAGCTGTCAAACGATTAATCGCGATTAATTACATCCAAAATAAAAGTTTTTGTTTACATAGTAAATGTGTGTGCACATTTGTATATATTTAGGAAGCATGTATATATTTAGGAAAAATGTTAAGTTTTAATTTATATATAATATAAATTATATGAATATAAATATATACATGTAAATATTTTCAAAATATATACTGTATGTGTGTGTATTTATATATACATAATAAATATAAACAGTACACACACATATATATTATGTAAACAAAAACTAAATTTTTGGAAGCGATTAATCGCGATTAATCATTTGAAAGAACTATATTTAACCAAAATTAGATTGATTAAAGGCACAATATGTAAGTTTTCGCCACTAGAGGTCACATTTTCAAAACAAAGGCAAAGCTTGATGACGCTATGGAAGAGGATGTTCACGGATAAGCTAATGAATTAATTTTTTTTATTATCTGTACCTTGCACAGTTGTTCAAACAGCAAATAAATTACACAGAGAAAGCGAGCAAAGAACATTTACATTGTCAAAGAACATTATGACTGACTTCAGTCTAGCGCAAGTTTAAGCACTCTCAAAAAACCCCCCTTATAATCAGTAAAGCCTGTCTATACATTGTTTGA
>NW_015644341.1:240993-253390 GCF_001515625.1 Sinocyclocheilus rhinocerous
TATGTTGTAATTTAATTATTTTAAACATTATTATTTTAAAGTTTTTTTTTGTTTGTTTTTTTTTACCATAATGAGAGTGTGGGCCGTAAAAAATATGTCATTAAAATAATAGGTAAAAAAACTCTTTTAGAAGATTAAAGTTTCTTTCAGAAATTAAAATAATTGGTAAAAATATAAATGATCCTAAAAATTGCACTCAAATTGCTGTGAATCAAAGTGAATCCAGAAGGTTTCCATCAGCAATTAATGAGGTTTGTGCACTGCCTGCTCCAGCTCTAACATCGTTCAGTTGTTCCAGCACTAATTAAAGGTCATTTAAAGGTGAATTTAGAGATTATGATCACATGACGGCTGACTGAATGATTCGTACCGGTGCGGTGGCGCAGGGGCTCATGGGTAACGTCGCTGCGGCTCACCAGCGTGCTCCTGTTGACTGTGGCCTCTGAGACCAGCTGGAAGCTGATGTTGGTGTAACACGTGCCCGACAGCCAGTGCTTGAACACCGTCTTCCCTTTGAGGAAATCTGCAGAGACACAGAGAGAGAGTCCAAGTTCAGCTGTGACAAACACACACACACGTAACACATGTGTAACACACAGAAACACACGTAACGCGCGTAATACACAGAAACACACGTGTAACAAAATTGTGTAACACACAGAAACACACGTAACAAACGTGTAACACACATAAACACACAACACATATAAACACACATGCATAACGCGTAATACACAGAAACACACGTGAAACACAAACATGTGACACACACACAGAAACACAAACGCATAACATGCAGAAACACACACACGTAACACATAAACACACATGCATAACACGCGTAATACACAGAAACACACGTGTAACACAAACATGTGACACACACACAGAAACACAAACGCGTAACATGCAGAAACACACATGCATAATGCGCGTAATACACAGAAACACACGTGTAACAAAATTGTGTAACACACGCATAACGTGCAGAAACACACGCGTAACAATGGAAACACACACATAACACACACGCATAACACACAAAGAAACACACATGCATAACACCCATAATACACAGAAACACACATGTAACACAAATGTGTAACACACACATAAACACAAATGCGTAACACACAGAAACACACACACGTTACACACACATAGAAACACACATACATAATGCACATAATACACAGAAACACATAACGTGTGCAATACACAGAAACACACAGTTAACACAAATGTGTAACACACAGAAACACAAGCGCGTAACACGCAGAAACACACATGCATAACACGCATAATACACAGAAACACACATGCGTAACACACAGAAACACACATGCGTAACGCGTGTAAAACACAGAAACACACATGTAACAAACGTGTAACACACATAGAAACAGATGCGTAGCACACATAACACGCAGAAACACACACATGTAACAGAAACACATGCAGAAACACACATAACACGCAGAAACACACAAATGTAACACATAAAAACACACAGGCATAACACACGCAGAAGCACAAACACGTAACACACACATAACAACCGGCACCTTTATACAGCATGTAGCGTGGCTGTCGGCCCTCCATGTAGCTGATGTTTACTCTCGTGTAGATGTTCCTGTCAGGAGAACGGATCTGAAACACCACGCCGGTCTCTGGAGCCGGACTGTAATCAGACATCTCAATGCTGTCTAGAGGAAGAGGCTCTGAAAACACACACACACACACACACACACATACACAGTTCACTGATATATCACACTGGAGAAACAGGAGACTGAAAAATCAATGGCATTTTGTTGTAACGAGGATAAAGGCACTCTGTTCTGACTTAAAACTGTTACTGAAAACATAATTGTTTAAAATAAAAGTGGACAGTCTGACTAAAACACTGCTATACCATGATGTAAGTCATTTTATACCATAGTAACAGTATCACAACATAGCTGATTCTTGCTTGGAATTTAACTTTTTTTAATTAATTGATTAATTAAAGCTTATGCAAATTTTTAAATATGAAATGCGTATTTTTTATTTATTAAGTAATTTATAAATATTTTATTTTTTATAAATTATTTATTACTGCAAACTGTTTTATTATTTATTATATTTAATGTATTAATATATTTTCATGTATTATATTATAATATATGTAATATATTAATTATTTCTATTTATTTATTTAAACATGTGTTGTTCATAACGTACTACTGCCTATTTTAATTTTTTATTAGTGTAATATTTTATTTTCATTTATTATTATCTTCTTGCCTATTTTAATTTATTATTTTTATTTAATTATGTATTTATAAATGTTTTATTTTATTTATTATTTCTGCCTATTTTAATTAATTTTTCATTTTTATTAATTAATTTATCAATACTTTATTTTCATTTATTAATTATTCCTGCCTTTTTTAATTTACTATTTTTATTTAATAATGTATTTATAAATGTTTTATTTTATTTATTATTTCTGCCTATTTTAATTATTTTTTTCATTTTTATTAATTAATTTATCAATACTTTATTTTCATTTATTAATTATTCCAGCCTATTTTCATTTATTATTTTTATTAATTTATCTATAAATGTTTTATTTTTTATTATTTACTACTGCCTATTTTAATTTATTTATTATTTTAATTGAATAATTTATTTATAAATGTCTTAATTAGATTTATTAATGACTACTGCCTATTTAATCTAACTTATTTATTTATTTTTAATTTCTTTCATTATAAATGTTTTATATTTTGATGCATTAATTTCACACATGTGTAGCAGATGACTGTCTTACTGGTGAGCACAGGGACGGTTCTGACGGCTCTGGATGCGCGGCTGTCGTTCCCGAGCATCAGACTGATGGAGTAGCACAGGCCGTGGTACGAGGCGTTGAACTGGAGCGGATGCGGCAGCGTCTGACCGTCGGCGGGTCGCGTGAATAGCAGCGTGTGCGTGTGCGGCTCTCCGGAAACACGCACCGAATACACGGATGCATCAGGCCTCACGTCATCAGCGTCCAGCGACAGCAGCATCCGGTGGTCATCCTGCAAAGCCACCTGGAACGGAGCCCCACGCTGAGAGGAACAGGAAGAAGCGCACATCGATCAACAATCAATCAATGCAAACCACATCATCATGACCGCATTAATAATGAACGGAAAGACGGGTAAAGGGAATCGAACACATAAACAAACAATCACAAATGACATTCAAGAGCAGCAGCACCACAGATCCGGACCGGCTCTCAGAAATGCCATGAGTTTGATAAAGATTTATAGATTTTCTCCCAAAATGAGCACAGAAACCCTGTGAAGATCCTCCTGCAGAAACAACGAGCAGCGTAATATTGCTGTTATCATCTGTGTCTGAAGATTCAATATGAGATGAAGAGACTCAAAGACATATGAGAAGAGCTGCATTATTACCTGTGTGTGTGTGTGTGTGTGTGCGCGTGTGTGATTGTGTGTGTGTGTGTGCGTGATTGTGTGTGCGTGCGTGAGTGCGTGCGTGTGTGTGATTGTGTGTGTGTGTGCGTGTGTGCGTGTGTGTGTGTGTGTTTAATTGTGTGTGTGTGTGGTGTCCAAGAGAGTCCCACCCACGACACCGTATGCATCATACACCACAAACAGTGCACAAACAAACACATGCATGTGAATGCAAGGAGACAGATGTGTGGAAAAGGTTCTGCTCAAGAGGAGCTGAATGTATATAGCTATACAGATGTTGTGCAACAGTGCAAACAAAGACTGCTACTACGGTTCTGAAGAAAGACGCAAGGATATTGTGTTCATATGGCGTTCTTGACTGGCTGCAGAAAGAATTAAGTAATGGCAGATTTAGGCTGGGAGAAAAAAGGTCAGTGCGCATATGAGGATGTTTCTAAGGTTTGGGTGTGTGTGTGTGAGTGTGTGTGTGCGTGTGCGTGTGCGTGTGTGTGCGTGTGCGTGTGCGTGTGCGTGTGTGTGTGTGTGTGTGTGTGATTGAGTGTGTGTGTTAATTTAACATCAGTGACATACTATAGTAGTTTTGGTTAATATCAGATGTGTTTTATCAGAATTGTGACCAAACATTTAGAGATATAAACTCGGAATTGCAAGAAAAAAATTACAATTTAGAAATTCTAAGATCAAAATTAGCAATTGCATTTTTTTATACTTTTATTCTATGACAGCAACAGCTTCCATCATTTTTATATTTTCTGTTTTCATTTGAGTTTTAGTTGAAGTTTTAGTAATTTTGTTGATCATTTGTATTCATTTTTGTTATAAAGCTGTTTTTTCTTTGCGGTGTTTTGTATTATTTAGTCATCATGAATCTGACGTGACCGAGTGTTGTTTTGTCTTTGCTAACATGTTTGAGGTCAGACAGACGACTGATGGAAATAAAAGCACTGGATGGAGATGAAGATTACGTGCAGCTTTTAGACCAATCAGAGCTCAGTATGCAAATGAGCCTGACTGACTGTTACATTTGAAACGACGAAGATTCCATCAGTGGAAATCAGAGCAGATTCAAACTAGGGATAAGCGATACCAATTATTTAGTTTTCCGATACAATACCGATACTTTTAAAGGCCAATATCATCGATACCGATACCGATACGATACTCCTAAACTACAAATACTATGATTGGTTAAATAAACAAAATCTCTGGTAAATAAAGGTATTTTTTATTTGAGTATTGATACTTTCGATACTCGATACTTCAGGATCGATACACTCATCCCTAATTCAAACCTATCAGTAACTATCAGTAAAAACAGAATAGATCAATAAACCACAATCTGAATGCAGTCTAGGCTGGTAAGGGTTAGTTAGGGGGAGTTACGTGTTTAGAACAGAATGCCGTCACACTTTATACAATATTTACTTTACATTCACCGTCAGTAAAAGCAGCAGTTTATGATGCACTGACATACTACTTTTATTACTAGAAAAAAAGTTCATACATATACATACAGTATATATGAAATGTTGTTTCTTAAGTAAATTAAGAAATTTTATTTGTATGTATTTTTCCTGAAGAATCATCACTAACACTCTTTATCTTAAAGAACAGAATAAAAAATATTTTATATAGCCTATCCTAAAGCAGGTTGGAGTTCAGAGATATATCATTATAAATCTCTCTAAAACCGTCCAAAAAAATAAAATGACAGAAATCTGTTTAAAACCCAAATTAATTTCATGTTAAACTGATTCAATCTGACAGCTTATGAAGTGAATCAACACTGAACTGAATCGTTCTGAATAATGACTCTATTGTCTTCTTAGTGCTGCTTTAAATTGGTTTCATAATTGATCAATTTTTCAACATTAGCAGTTATTTTCTTTATTTTTACTATCTGAAGCTGCTTTGAAACAATCTGTATTGTATAAAGCGATATTAACTGAAAAAAAGAATCTTCTACTTGAGATGTTTAATTTAATAATTTGTTATTATTAAGTTAAAAATGTTTCTGTAGCAACGTTTTAGTGCAGAAATAAATTAATATTTAACAAATAATATAGGACTTCACTTCTTATTCAATCTGACAGCTTATGAAGTGAATCAACACTGAACTGAATCGTTCTGAATAATGACTCTATTGTCTTCTTAGTGCTGCTTTAAATTGGTTTCATAATTGATCAATTTTTCAACATTAGCAGTTATTTTCTTTATTTTTACTATCTGAAGCTGCTTTGAAACAATCTGTATTGTATAAAGCGATATTAACTGAAAAAAAGAATCTTCTACTTGAGATGTTTAATTTAATAATTTGTTATTATTAAGTTAAAAATGTTTCTGTAGCAACGTTTTAGTGCAGAAATAAATTAATATTTAACAAATAATATAGGACTTCACTTAAAATATCAGAAACAAATCACAGATTTAATCGGAGACTCATTTTCTTTACCCATTAAAAAGACATTAAAATCTATAAAAATGCTAACTCTTGAACTTTTGAACAAGAGCATATTAAATAATATTTTTATATTATAAAAAAACCTTTAAATATTAAAAAATAATAATATCATTTTTTATATTAATTGATATTTAAAATATTAAATTGTAAATGTATTTATTATTTAGAAATCAAATTTAAATGTTTTTAAACGTCATCTGTTTTAATTATGAGACTCATTTTCTTTACCTGTAAGACATTAAAATATATTAAAATTGATATTTAAAATATTAATATAAAATTTTACATATTTTTATTATTTAAAAATAATATATAAATGTTTTTTAATGTTTTAAATAATTTGACATGGGGGAAAAAGCAAACACACACACACACACACATACAAAAACATAATAATTCTAAAAATAGACCAAATATGATTTCTTATTTCATTCTTTTGCGGTTTTGCAGGTTTTCTATGAAAATTCCGTTTAGGAACAGTTTGTTTTTTTCTAAAAAAAATAAAAAAATAAACAATTCTAACGCCGAACTTTTGAACAAGTGTGTATTAAAAATATTTTGATTTTAAAATAATATTATCTAAATAATATTCAAACATGTTGTGTTTTAAAATAATATTTTGGTTGAAATTTTGTCATGCATAAAACTAATTTCTACTGATTTTGGAA
The DNA here is from genome assembly GCF_001515625.1 of Sinocyclocheilus rhinocerous. Classification (NCBI taxonomy): domain Eukaryota; kingdom Metazoa; phylum Chordata; class Actinopteri; order Cypriniformes; family Cyprinidae; genus Sinocyclocheilus; species Sinocyclocheilus rhinocerous. Next base: position 247,590 of record NW_015644341.1, read on the forward strand.
TTTTCAGGAACATTAGACGTGTGTCTAAATGTGATGCATTTATAAACAAGACTCGTTTTGAGAAGAGAACCTCGGGAAAGAGACAGAAGACAAAACAAGACGCACGTCACACTCGAGGAGCATTGAAGATGCTGAGGAATCTCTGTCAGATAATGTCACAGCAGAGGCCTTTCAGTGCTCCGATGAATGAAGGTCAGCGACTGAATGAGGAGCGCAGCTGCTGACATTATCATGCAAACGGAGGACTCAGAGACACAACTTCTCGCTCAGAAAGAGCAGCAGGAGCACAGTCTGATGATGAAGATGAAGATGAAGCTAAAGCGCTGGATTATCGCTCTGTAATCCATCAGAAAGTGAAGGCGCTGCAATAATCTTGCTTTTAATCGCTGAACCCACAGGACTTTTGTGTTCCAGAGAGACAAAGGTCTCCAGATTAACGGCCACAATAAACCCATTTGTGCTTTACAGTCTTACAAATAAAGGTTCTTTATTAACATTCATGAATCCATTAAAGGAGTGTTTTTTTAGATGATTAAAATGTTCTTTACACTTAGAAAATAAATGTTATTTTAAGAACTACGATCACTGAGAGCTTCTTTGTAGAATCAGAACCATTTAAGTTCCCTAAAAACTGTTTTTAACCCTCATAACACATTCATTTATCTACTTATTATTATTATTATTATTCAGATTTTTTACAGTTATTTTTAAAGAGATATTAACCATTTAAAATGTTTCGGTCATTGTGGCCTTGGTTTGTATGGAGATCCATTAGTGCCAAAAATACTTTCTGTTAAATGATCTATGGAGCTATATTAGTGTCAAAAACGTTTGTGAAATATATTTCAGCTTTTCCCTATATCTCACACACGTTTGGACGGAATTTTGTTGATGAACATGAATATGTACATCTATTGCAGCATACATTTTTTTCTATCACTTTTTCATCAGAAAGTGAACGTTTGTGCAAGTAAAATGAATTTGTGTTGTTTGACAATTTTCAGAGTAATATTTATGTTTTTGTGTTAGAAATAACTGTAGGTTTGATCAATTTGGACTGTTTTTGAGCAATCATGAGTTATAAAGTCAAAGGAATTCATTCATTCCATTGTGTTTAACATTTGTAATTCTCAAATAATTTGTTCTTATAAATTAAAATAAAATTTCATATATATATATATATATATACATTTTATAATATGTAATTTCTCAATTGGTAAAAGGAGTAAATACAGTAATAATGTGGTAATAACATGGTAACATTCAAAAATTCCACATGAATTCCACAAGTTGCTGATCAGATAAAATGTTTTTAATTTATGACTGTTTCATAAAATAACGATTCTTGTGAAATGTGAAAATAGTAAGCAGATTTTGAATGCATTTTGAGCAATTTTTCTTACTGCAAAGAACATTTTAAAAATCTGAGGAAGCTTTTTCCACTATAAAGACCCTTTCGATCAAAGGAAGGGTTTCATGGATGTTCAAGCCAATAATGGCCTGTTATTTTTAGGAGCGTCAGACGAGCATCTGAAGACACGCGCAGCTCCTGATGTGTGTTAAGGGAGGAAAGCGAGCGGCTCGTTCTGCAGACGCTGCAGGTGCTGTAATTGCGTGAGGAGAGACGCTCCTCAGGCTTTTAATTAAAAGCAAACACACCGGTGTGTTCAGTGCAGCGGGAGGACGGTCAGACGGCCAGGAAACACAACAAAGAGCCCACGCTGACACACACACACACACACATAAACCCCTCCCACCGCACAACAGGAGGTCCAAACCCGCCCACAGACCGCCGACTCGCCCAATCAGCTGCTCTGCCCGCTGTGATTGGCAGCTCTGACTCAGCAGGTTTTTTTTTTTTTCTTGAACTCTTTTCAGAGTTTCTGAAATGGGAACAATGAGTGAATCACACACACACACAAACACAACACACACACACACTCTCTCTCTTTCACACTCACACACACACACACACTCCAAAGTCCATCTAAAGAGTATAATAAAATAAAAAAAATTATCCAGGTTTTTTTTTTTGTCTTGAACTCTTTTCAGAGTTTCTGAAATGGGAACAATGAGTGAATCACACACACACACAAACACAACACACACACACACTCTCTCTCTTTCACACTCACACACACACACACACTCCAAAGTCCATCTAAAGAGTATAATAAAATAAAAAAAATTATCATCTTTCTAATTTATAAGTTACATATTTAGGACATTTTTTTAGTGTTACATCGTGTCCTAACTACACGCGACACGACGACGCGTCACGCAATAAAAGGTATCTTTTCCATGTTAATCAGAGTTTTTGTCCTAACTAGCCACGACGGCGATACGCGAAATTTCTAATTTAGAAACGTTTCTATTTCCGCGACGTCGCGGCTGGAACAACAACATACAAACTATATGACAGTGATCATCTCAGGTGATTATGTGCTTTATTCAAAGTTAAACGTGTCTAATATGAGTTTAAATATAATTTTGTGTGACCTTATAGCCACACTGAAAGCAACAACAGATAGTTTACCTCAGATCTTGAAAATAAATTAAAGCAAAGATGTCCGTTAAAACTGTGAACTCACTGCGAACCAACGAATGTATTCCATAACAAAGATGTTATCAGTCACTCAGTATGTACATTTAATGATGTTAAAAAGCTTTAATATTTATGAATTAGATTATAAAGGTATCCATTTCGTTGCGAGTGCAGTGCGCTTCCAGAGAGGCTCCGCCCACACACGCTTCTGATTGGCTGTGATATTTGATTGATTCTGTCGCGTCGCGTCTGGTGTGGACGCACAAACTGCTTGTCGCTGGACTCTTGTCGCGTCGCGTGTAGTTAGGACACGGTGTTAGAGTTTAGGGGGCACAATTTTATCTTATCATTTCATCGTAACCTACTTAAAGTATTATTCATTCAGTCATTTTTCACCATGTCATGTATCACTGCAATCTCTAGAAGTAATCTATAACAATTTCAACTAAAATTAATGTTTCATCATGTTTAATTTATTTGACAAATAATATTGTATTGTAGTGTCAGGGGCATCATGCACGCACTATTTTATAACTGATATTAGATATTATTGTATAACTGATATAGGCTTATGTCCCTACTGAAAAAAAGCAAAAAACAATAAAACCATCACAGAAAATTTTAATGGAGTTCACTACAAATACCATTACAAACCATCAACTTTTAACCATTAAAACCATTAAAAAATTGCTTTCTGTAGTGTGTTTTGGGACATATTCCATTAGGATTTATTGGTTTTAACAAGCCACCAATATTTTTGTGGAAACTGTGATACATTTTATTTTTCAGGATTCACAGAAGCAATAGAACAGCATTTATTTGAAACAGAAATCTTTTCTAACGTTATAAATGTCTTTACTGTCCCTTTTGGATCAATTTAATGCATCCTTGATGAATAAAAGCATTACTTTACATCTAAACTTCTTTTGTTTTTAAAATACGAATGAATGCTTTGGTTTCGATAAGTATGCAAACACAGACATAGCAAAAGGCCAAGTATAATTTCTTCCTACTTTCTTTTGATTACGAGTACTTTCTATGAGCATCAGATGTGTGTCGGTGAGAAACTGTGTCACACACGAGCGCCAAGCCTCATGGGAAACTATAAAAACAGTGACGGCGAGCATGAGCTCCGGGGAATGGATTTCAAGCGTCTCTGGAGGAGATACAGGAGTCTTTGTGCTGAGAGAGAGAGAGAGAGAGTGAGCAGGCGGGCGAGCGAGCGAGCGGCTCAGGGTCATGTGACCGACACTGCAGACGCCACACATCACACGCATCGCTACATCATCGCATATATCTGACTCTACCAAAGCATGAAACCAACTGGAGATTGAACGAATCTTTTGCACTAAATGACTGAAATATCAGTGTGATAATCTGAGATTTTGCTCCATTGAGTGGCAGTGAATGAGCCGGATGGAGACGAGACGAGACGAGCGTCAATGAATGATGGCAAAGAGTGTCAATGAGGCCAGACACACATTCATTCACAAGTCAACAGGGAAAACACACAGAAAATCACTTTCAGACGATATTTGAAAAAACCATCAGTGTCATCTAAACATTCTTAAATCTGGAGATAGAAAATGACTGAAGATATTATGAAAAATAGAGCAAAATTAAGCGGGTTTACACCTAAAACAAGAACAAAATCAAACGGGATATAGTTAAGTGCAATTATTGTCGTTTCAATGTGAATGTTTTAATACAAACGTGCAAAGACAAGCAAGAGAGAAGCGAAGCGTTTTCCCAAAAAATAAAAATGTTCGACAGTTTAAAATGAAGATATTAGGGCAGCCATAAATATTAGGATTGTATTGTAACACATAATATATTTAGTATATTATTTTTCATAAATACACATTTTTTACTTTAAAGTGAAATATTACTATAGTAGTATTATAAGAACAAACGCAATTTGATTTTTTAACCAAAATTGTGCAGCCCTAGTTTAAGCATAAACTCACTTAATTTTGATACTTAAAAAAAAAAAAAAGACTTTTGTTTTAGAGTGAAATATTACTAAAGTAACATTGTAACATTTCATTTCATACGTTTTCTTTAGCAATAATAATAATAATAATTCTTATTATTATTTTACAGCTATATTAATATATATTTACATATTTTTGGTGCAGCCCTACAAACAAGTTCTGGATTTAAAAAAAAAAATCACAATCTCAATATTGATCAAAAATTTTAATCAATTAAATCAATGATTTCTCCCTCGAATGTTCTTCCTTAATTTTGATGCATTTTTCATTACAAGACTGATATCTTCAGTCATTTTTCTTCTCCAGTAAATGTATCTTGATTTAGATATTTGTACTGGAAAACAAGACAGAAATACTGGGGAGGAACAGCACTTTTGCAGTGCATTTGAGTGTTACTGGTTTATGCTTCGGCGTTTTGACTGAACATCATTTTAATGTTCCTGAAGGTCTGTTTAACTCAGATTTGAGAAGTCTTTCTGAGCTTGATCTGACTGGCGTTTAGCGTTCAGATGGAGTGAATCTCTGATGGTTCATGTATAATGCATGGAGTGTTTCACATCCACACACCTGCCGTCGGCAAATGCTCAGGTTAAAGAGAACCGATGTGACGCTCTTCATTTGCATCCGTCTGATGAAGAGGAGACACACACACCTCCGATCGCTTTAGATGAAGTTTTTTATGCCGGAAACTGGAACTAACTGAACAGTGGCATCATCTTAAACAAATCCAAGAGTTCAAATCCTGAGGTTCAGGAGCGTTTTCTGAGGTGTCCCTTGACACAACTATTAAACTTAGTAATATTAATTTACACTGCAGCAAACGCACGTGTTCTTACTGAACTGCTGCTCTATAAGGGGCCGTTCACACAGAACGCGTTTTTCAATATAGCCGCACAGCATCGTCTTTTAGTTTCAATCTTTCTGAAAATCCCGCGTTGAATTGTACCTTGTTTGTAAATGAATCTACGGTAAAATGAAGTGAACAAAGGACCGAGTTCTTACTGACGCGGTCTGGATCTTCATTAAAAATAAAGTTTATCCTCTCTTTCCTATTGTTGGGATCAGAAGGAACAGGGCTAAACAGGCAGTGCTGTAGAATCGGGGGGCGGGGCTAAACAGGCAGCGTTGTAGAATCGGTGGGCGGGGCTAAACAGGCAGTGCTGTAGAATCGGTGGGCGGGGCTAAACAGGCAGCGCTGTAGAAGCAGGCGTTGATCTGCGGAGGCGGTGCTTATCCACACTATTACATCCGAGTAGAACATT
>NW_015644341.1:253428-273550 GCF_001515625.1 Sinocyclocheilus rhinocerous
ATCGGTGGGCGGGGCTAAACAGGCAGCGCTGTAGCATCGGTGGGTGGGGCTAAACAGGCAGCGCTGTAGCATCGGTGGGCGGGGCTAAACAGGCAGCGCTGTAGCATCGGTGGGTGGGGCTAAACAGGCAGCGCTGTAGCATCGGTGGGCGGGGCTAAACAGGCAGTGCTGTAGAATCGGTAGGCGGGGCTAAACAGGCAGCGCTGTAGAATCGGTGGGCGGGGCTAAACAGACAGTGATGTAGAATCAGTGGGCGGGGCTAAACAGACAGCGCTGTAGCATCGGTGGGCAGGGCTAAACAGGCAGAGATGTAAAATAGGTGGGCGGGGCTAAACAGGCAGTGATGTAGAAGCAGGCATTGATCTTCTTCTGTGGAGGCGGTGCTTATCCACACTATTACATCATAGAGTAGAACATTCCACAAGCTGTGGTTTTGACAGACTGACTTCAATATAAGCTGTTTTTAACGACAAAGTTTTGAGTTCTGAAACTTACAAGATGGTTTTAAAGTACAATTGACTCTTATATGTCAAACGATCAAGGGAATTTTGGTTTCTCAGTTCATGACCCGTTTAAATTTCAACTTTTACACGCAGCGCCGCTTCATCAGTGTCAGTTCCAAAACAGTGGACCAATCAGAAGAGCCCAGAGGCGGGGCAAGCGTTGCAAGCTTTTGTTTACAATAGTAAGTAATTGTAATTGTAATTGGCATGGCAACTGTTTTATTTGACGGGAAAACAGCGGAGGATGCGTTCTGCACTGCTTCTTTTTTTTTTAAACATTCCTGAGCGCTGCGTCTCACTATTTTAGATGCAAACACGCCTTCTGTGTGAACGGGCCATAAGTTTTCAATACTACTTCAGTCTTTCTACTTTAAAATCTCACAATCAATGTCTTACACTGAAGGATGTTTAGATATTTGAACTGTAAAACAAGACAGAAATACTGAGGAATATCAGCATTTTTTTTGCATTTAATGTCATGACTTTATGAATTTAAGACTTTCTGTTCTGATTTAAGACCTTTAAAGGCCTTCATTTGTCAAAAGGTGAAAATCATTTCAAATTAAATCATACACCAATTTTTTTCAAATGTAATGTTAACATTTAATGAATGGCCATATTCATTATCACAGACAGTTTGTTTATGTGTCATAGATGAAATATTGCATTGTTTATTCATTTAATATATGATAGTGATAATACGAAATAAAATATTTACTGAGAATATCTAAGCAGATTTAAGAGTGCCATCAAATAACATCCAGTCAAGATAATAAACATGAGCTTTAAACACAAATAACATACTAATAATAATATAATATACTAATAATATACACAAATTATTCAAAGTCTGAGCAGAAACTCTGTAACTTGCGTTATAATTACAGATGAAGTCACATAATCACACAGTCTTCAGGTTCACTGATAATAATTACACTGGAAAGTTCCTGCAATACTAGCAGTTTAAAATTTAAAAACTGTAAATGTAAGCTTTTTAAAACCATTTTAACAAAGCCACATCACCTCTTTTATAATAATAACAACAATAATAACACTGGAATTTTCCTGCATACTTTCACTGAAAAATTCTGGGTGTAAATATGTTTTAAGGCTATTGAAACATTTGAAATAAAGCTATATCACCGGATTTATAATAATAATATTAACAAAACTAATACTAATAATATCCCAATAATAACAATATGTGACCCTAGACTACAACGGGTATATTTGTAGCAATAGCCAACAATACATTGTATGGGTCACAATTATAGATTTTTCTTTTATGCCAAAAATCATTAGGATGCTATTATTATAAAATAAATGTTTAATTTCCTGTGTAACATACAGTGAAAGCAGGCTGATGCTGCACACACACACACAGACACATACACACACTCTCTCTCAGCTGTGTGACCCAGTTTCGCCTGCAGGAATATCGGAGCAGATTCTGGTCGTGTACCTCGCATCAGTTGCTGCTGATATCAGACACACAGAAACAGAAGCGACACGAACCGATTTAATGACGCGCGCGTGTCTAATTAACGCCTCGCGCTCACCGCAGACCCGAACGCTCATTTGCGTGAATGCAAAGAACAAACTCACCTGAATGACGATGATGGTGATGATGAAGCACAGCGATAAAACCCAGCGGAGAGCAGAACTCATGTTCGGTCGGGAATCGATCGGGCTCTTTGATCCCCAGCGTCGCGCATCCGAACAATAGCGAGCGATCGAACAGCGATCGGAGCGCCGAACCTAGCCGAAGATGAACGAGTGGAGCTTCCGCCGTCAGAGCGCGAGCGTTCCGTCCATCAGCCGGTTCCGTGCGCTCGGTATCGGGTCTGTGGTTCGGCTCTGAGGGACGGATGAATGATGGAGACCCACCGAGGCTCTAATGAAGCGCAGCAGCGGGTTTCTGTCTCTCGGGCCGCGTCTCAAATCCTCCGGTGCGCCCTAACTAGGGTGCAGCGTTAGTGGGCGCCGCGCCTGTGTCTCCCTCAAAACGCCTCGTGCGCCAGCGACGCCCAAACGCTGTGCACTATCTAGACAGCTGAGCGGGATTTGAGACGCGGCCCTCTGTAGCCCCGCCCTGAATCTCTGAACACAGTCTGAATCTCATCACATGAACAAACCTGCTTTACATCATCCTCATATCTTGCCTCATATTTACACATCAACAACAGTTGCATTCACTGTCATCTGTTTATATGAAATACGGCACTATTTATGGACGTTATTAAATAAAATATTTTTAAAAAACTCATATCTATTCATCCGAGAAGTGCATTAAATGCAATTAATTCAGGCTATCAAAAAGGCTAAAATAAGGATTTATAACTCACTAAATACAATTAATTAATTGATTTAAACAAATAAACACAAACAATGCCAGGTTAGCAGCCAAGCTAGTTATTTTGTTTCAGCTATTTTCCAAAGCAACATTTAGAATTTTTATTCAATTTATCTTGTACTAAAATAATCAAAACAGGAATAAAAATTAATAAACCTATATAGACATAGGCCTATAAAAAACTAATAAAAATTATGGAAACACAACAAAATTACTAAAACTTCAGTTTAAATGAAAACACAAAAATAAAAACTATTTCAGAATATTAATTAAAAAAAAACATAAAAGTATCTCAGTGATACTAACGTTTTTTTTTTACTTTTCACTTTTATTAATATGTTGAACTCATTTTTATTATATGTTTTTTTAAATTTTTTTTTTTTAAGTTAAAGTTTTGCAATTTTGTGTCAGTTTTAGTAGTTTTTTAAGTGCCTATATAGTATTCATTCATTTTTATCTTAGTTATTTTAGCACATCAAGACAAACTAAATGAAAATGAGAAATGTTGCACTGGCATGTTACATTTTCTTTTTAATATTATTTTATTCCTATTCTATTCTATATATAGCACAACTATACGTACAGTGTGTTTTATTTTTCAATTTATTTTCCTATTTTTTGTTTATTTATATTATATTTATAATATGTGTATTTTTTATTGTCTGTGTGCTGTTGTTGTCTCTGTGTACACTAAAACAAATTCTTGTACTGTATGCACAAACATATTTGGCAATAAAGCTCTTTCTGACTTCTGACATATAATTTTAGATTTAGCCTAGTTAACTAACTCTGACACTAAAATAACATAGCTTGCGACTAAATCGGCCGTCATATACGTGTGTTATTACATGATAACTCAGATAAACTATTAATCTAATACATGGAAATCAAGTAGTTTGGACCTAGAAGCTTTCCGTTTCCAGACCAGAGCTTAAATTTAAAAATTTTTAAATCTGGATTTCCTGTCTGAAATCCTGTGCTGACCAGCTGGCCCCCATCTTCACACAGATCTTCAACAGATCACTGGAGCTGTGCGAAGTCCCTTCATGCTTCAAACGCTCCACCATCATCCCCGTCCCAAAGAAACCGAAAATTACAGGACTAAATGACTACAGGCCTGTGGCTCTAACGTCTGTGGTCATGAAGTCTTTTGAAAAAACTGGTGTTGGCCCACCTGAAGGACATTACTGGACCCTTACTGGATCCTCTTCAGTTTGCCTACAGAGCAAACAGGTCTGTGGACGATGCAGTCAACATGGGACTGCATTATGTTCTGCAACATCTAGACAGACCAGCGACTTATGTGAGGATCCTGTTCGTGGACTTCAGCTCGGCCATTAACACTATCATCCCAAACCTCCTCCTGCCCAAACTAACTCAGCTCTCCGTGCCCACCTCCGTCTGTCAGTGGATCAACAGCTTCCTGACAGACAGGCAGCAGCTAGTGAGGCTGGGAAAACTCACATCCAGCACCTGTATAATCAGCACTGGAGCTCCTCAGGGCTGCGTCCTCTCCCCACTGCTCTTCTCCCTGTACACCAACGACTGCACATCTAAAGACCCCTCTGTCAAGCTCCTGAAGTTTGCAGACGACACCACACTCATCGGCCTCATTCAGGACGGTGACGAGTCTGCTTACAGACAGGAGGTCGAGCAGCTGGCTGTCTGGTGCAGTCTCAACAACCTGGAGCTCAACACGCTCAAAACTGTGGAGATGACCGTGGACTTCAGGAGAAACCCCCCTGCACTCCCCCCACTCACCATCATGGACAGCACTGTGACTGCAGTGGAGTCATTCAGGTTCCTGGGCACCACAATCTCTCAGGACCTGAAGTGGGACACTCACATTGACTCCATTGTGAAAAAGGCCCAGCAGAGGTTGTATTTCCTTCGCCAGCTGAGGAAGTTCAACCTGCCACAGGAGCTGCTGAAACAGTTCTACTCCGCCATCATTGAATCCATCCTCTGCACTTCAATAACTGTCTGGTTCAGCTCAGCTACCAAATCTGACCTCAGAAGACTACAGAGGGTAGTTTACTTGTTCTATTTTTTATTATCTGTGTTTTTTTGTTCTGTCACTGCCATTCTGTTGCACTGCGGAAGCTTCTGTCACGAAAGCAAATTCCTCGTATGTGAAAACATACCTGGCAATAAAGCTCATTCTGATTCTGATTCTGAAATAAGGTAATAATAAACAGAATCCAGGTACTTACATGTACAAAACCTCACTGAACATGCCTGGATTTTTCACCTCCATCGCTTACATTTCTTCTCGGTTCTTCACATTTCTAATGTGTGAAAAAACATCTAATTAAACATATTGAAAGAGTCATATGAACAACACAAACTTAATGGGCTAGTGAACAAACACTGAAGATTGAAGAACTGACCCATTAACCTTCACAAACATCATAAATAAGAGGGTCAGACTGCTGTTGGCTTTATTTAGAAATCTCAAACTCATAATGAAGTGCACTGTTTTCATCTTATATTGTGATTCATCAGCAGGACAGGAGACAGAGACAGACAGACAGACAGCAACAGAGGCGCCCAGCCAATCAGCGTCCAGTTTCCCCTCCTCTTTTCTTTCCTCAGATGAGAGCTGCTTTCTGATTGGCCGGTGATGGAACGTGGACAAAGGGTTTCCCTGATGAGCTTCAGTCTTAAACAGCGATCACGTGATCTCTGGAATCAGGAGCTGCAAATCAAATCTGCTGGAAAGTAGATGCTACATGTAACATTAATATTTAGTACAGATCGGGTATGTTTTATTGTTACATTGTATGTGTTAATGTGCGTATTTGTAGCAGCAGCTGCAGAAGCTAAATCTGAGCGCTGTCGCCCTCTAGTGGCCTAATGTAAAAACTACTACATGCTAAAGGGATATTTCCCTCACAAATTATCATTCTGTCATCATTTACTCATCCTCATGTCGTTCAAAACCCCTAGGACTTACTTTCCTTCTTCTGTGGAACACTAAAGCTGATATTTAGTACAATGTTCACGCTGCTTTTTTACATAAAATGAAAGCAGACAGTGATCCGGAGCTGTTCACGTTCAAAAACACCATGAAATCACATTGGATCACAATCAAGTTTTATTAGAGTACCATAACAGTGGTGCATACACAAGTGTTTAGCAACGCGAGACTTGAATGTGCGAGACTTCCGCATTTAGCTTCGCAGTAATAAACAGGAAAATGAATGAAATTTAAATAATAAAAATACCAGTTTGAAATATCAAGCAGCAAAGTTAGAAATAAGGTGGATGTTGTATGCGTTCAATATGTGGCGTATATTGTGTTGTATGTGCTCTCTCTCTCTGTGTGTGTGTGTGTGAGAGAGAGAGAGAGAGAGAGTGTGTGTGTGTGTGTGTGTTAAAGTGTTCTTGTTTATGCTACTTTGTGGGGACCACAATAGTAAAACCTGAAATTTTTGACATTGTGGGGACCGGCCTCTGATCCCCACGAGGGAAAAAGTGATTAAAAATAGTAAATGATGTTTATCTGAAAGTGTAAGAATGCAAACAGGTTTCCTGTAAGGGGTAGGTTTAGGGTTGGGTTAGGGTATAGAAAATATCGTTTCAGTTATTGGTCAGTATAAAAGTAATAGAAGTCTATGGAAAGTCCCCACAATTCACTGAAAAAAACGTGTGTGCGTGTGTGTGTGTGTGAGAGAGAGAGTGTGTGTGTGTGTGTGTGGTAGTGCTGAAGTCCAATTAAATATATACGTAGTATATTTGATTGTGCTAAAGTGAAACTATTGCAAGTGTGCTTCAGGTAGTTTAAATATTTTGCATTTAAAGACCGATATTATTCAAAGATCAATATACTTAGTATATTTGATTGTGCTAAAGTGAAACTATTGCAAGTGTGCTTCAGGTACAGTTTAAATATTTTGCATTTAAAGACCGATATTATTCAAAGATCATACAATCCTCATCAAAAGTGACATTAAAACACATTTTAGACTTAATATTAAGAAATGTGCATTGTGCACAAGTAGTACGCGAAATAAAGTTTAATTATATTTTTTATATCAGCAAGTCTCGAGTTATCTGTCAGTAAATATGTTAATAGATTTGAACTATACTTAGTATGAAATAAATGTATTTTAAATATGTTACTTTTTTACTAGGGCACTTTAAATACATTTTTCAAAAAACAAGATATCTTACATCTCAATTATTATAAATATATGTCTTAAAAACAAATAACTGCCAATGTGGCCGGAAAAATAAACTTAATTTAAAGAGAAAATTTATTTTCTGACCCCACTTGACAGGATTTTTAATTTTCAAATTTGAATTTTCAAAATTTTCAAATTTGGAATTTTTCGAAATTTTCAAATTTGGAATTTTTCAAAATTTTCAAAATTTGAATTTTTCAAAAACACATTTGATACATTTTTCTAACATCTTAACAACAAAAATCTGCCAACATGGTCAGAAAAATATTGTTTACCCTTTTGAAGATGATTTTTCTTATGCAACTGGCAGGTTGTTTTCTTGTTTTAAACAAAAATCACATAATTTTGATAAACCTTCTGTCATGTTGTTTCTCAAGTAAATTTATCTTGATTGAAGAACAAGAGTACTGAGTAAGAAACTGATTTTTTGCCGTGCTGATATCTTACATCTCAATTATTATAAATATATGTCTTAAAAACAAATATCTGCCAATGTGGCCGGAAAAATAAACTTAATTTAAAGAGAAAATTTATTTTCTGACCCCACTTGGCAGGATTTTTAATTTTCAAATTTGAATTTTCAAAATTTTCAAATTTGGAATTTTTCGAAATTTGGAATTTTTCAAAAGTTTCAAATTTGGAATTTTTCAAAATTTTCAAAATTTGAATTTTTCAAAAACACATTTGATACATTTTTCTAACATCTTAACAACAAAAATCTGCCAACATGGTCAGAAAAATATTGTTTACCCTTTTGAAGATGATTTTTCTTATGCAACTGGCAGGTTGTTTTCTTGTTTTAAACAAAAATCACATAATTTTGATAAATCTTCTGTCATGTTGTTTCTCAAGTAAATTTATCTTGATTGAAGAACAAGAGTACTGAGTAAGAAACTGATTTTTTGCCGTGCTGATGATGAGATGATCATGTGAAAGAAGACAGTACACTCTTAAAAATAAAAGTGTGTTAAAGGTTCTTCACAGCGATGCCACAGAAGAACCATTTTTGGTTCCACAAAGAACCATTCAGTCAAAGAACATCTCTTTCTTACCTTTTTATAATCTGAAGAACCTTCTTTCGCTACAAAGAAGCTTTTGTGAAACTGAAAGGTTCTTCAGATGTTAAAGGTTCTTTATGGTACCATTTAGACAAAAAGGTTCTTCTATGGCATCACTGTGAAGCAAGCAGATCCTTCAGTGACGTTTAGGCTCAGATCATCTCACCTCAGATGCTGTAGGACAGAAGATCATCTACAAACAAATTGTTTACAAGCTTCACTCATCATCACGAGAGTCTGGATGATCCAGTATTTGAGGAATCATCTAATCAGATCATCAGAAGCTGCTGATCAGTCTTCATTCATCAGTGCAGATGATCATACCTTCATGACATAGATTTTCTCCACACAAAGTGCTTAAATATTCGACTGTAGAAACTGAATGTTAGGTTCTGAGCGAGTGCTGGATTAAACACATCCTTTATATAATGATGATCTGCTGTTTTACATCCGTCATCTGTTTCAGGTGGAGATGATGCTGTCGCTATGGTGACTGCGTCCGCTCTGTGATTGGCTCGTTCTGCGTGCGTCGTCATGGCGATGAGTCCAGAGGTGAAGCTGGCTGTGTTCGGCAGAGCAGGAGTGGGAAAGTCAGGTGAGAGCGAGACGTTATCTGTTAATACATGAATTATATAAATGAAGATCTTATGATAAAGTAAATCCATCCGATATGCACAGCCAGACGATATTTCCATTAGACCATCCTGCTGCCGTCTGAAGTTCAACATTAGTGTGAATTTACAGGGTTTATGAAGGTACATTTAAGACTACTCAAGACCAATAACACTTCAAAGTTTTTAAAAAACAATTTTCATTTGTTTTAAAAAAATACGACTTGAATAGCTTTACTCTCGGTACCTTCTTAAAACACGGCAAAAAATTCTGCTCTTCCTCAGTATTTTTGACTTGTTTTCCAGCATCCTTAAATCAAGATACATTTACTTGAGATACTAAATTACTTTATATTAAGTTGTTTTTTGAACAAATAAGAAAATGAGAAAATATCTGCCAATGGGCTCAGAAAAATAAACTTAGTTCAAAGGAAAAACAAGATTATTTTTCTGACCCCACTGGAAGATACTTTCTCATTTTAAGCATAAACTCACTTAATTTTGATACATTTTAGAAAACAAGTCTTAATATTTACATTTTATATTTTTATTTTAACATAACAATACATTTTAAAATTTAAATTATTTTTATTTCTTCAAAATAAATATAAAATGTTCATAATTCCTTTAATAACAAGAAAAATAATCATTTTCCCTTTGAATTAAGTTTATTTATTTTTCTGATCCCACTGTTCCTGTTTTAACCATATACTCACTTAATTTCGATATATATTTCAGAAAACAAGACTTCATATCTTCAGTCGTTTTGATTCTCCAGTAAATGTATCTTAATTTAATCACATTTAGAAATTCGTTCTGGAAAACAAGACTAAAATAGTGAGAAAGAACTTAATTTTTGCAGTTCAGAGTTCAGCTGAAACAGTTGGGTCTTATGAATTATTATTATTTTGGTGGCTATTTCTATAAGTGGAATTGTGAAGCCAGTATAAAAAGTGAAATATATTCTTAAACCAGTGACAAAAATAAGGGATGATATTTTCCCCCTTAAACGTGATTTCAGGGACTTTACTCTTTATGAGGGCACATTTTCTAACCTTATTAAATGTATGCATTAGGAATGCACCGATATGAAAATTTTGGCCGATACCGATAACCGATAATTCTTTATATATGAAAGCCGATAACCGATACGTTGGCCGATAAATCTAAATCCAAATTTTTATATAATTTTTGAGAGCCTGATTACAAAAAAAGTCTCACCATTAAAAGCCATTAAACACTTCAACATAAATCAAACATAAAGCAGCCTTACAAATAAATAAAATAATGCATACAAGTCACTGGACAATAATGTTATATACTGTATATGATAGTCCTAGTTATTAATGTTGTGCGCTGCTAACACCGGCAAACTGAAGCACTCTATTAACCCTCTATTAGTTTAACCAAACGCATTCTATATGCGATAAATCCGACCTATATGCATAAAATAAACACAATATTACAACGTACAATTGCACAAAAGGCTGCAAATGCACAAGCGAACTTAACTGTGCTGGTCATGAAGGTGCAGCTCCGTTGTGAATGCACTCTTCCCGTAACAACGCGCTTAAACACGGGCGCACAAAGATTCCATAACATTATTTAACAGTAATGTTCTCATTATATTATGACAGACTTGCCCTGCACATGTTGCACTTCACTGTATTTTCCTTTTTGAAGTGATTCCAATAATATTTCAAGCAATTAAAAACCATCATGGTGAACAGTGCGCATCTGAAGTGAAATAATGCATTATTTATCGGCTTTAATATATCGGCACAATTTTCTTATCGGTTCGATAATGATAACATAAAAATTTACATTTATCGGTACCGATATGGTGGCCGATATATCGTGCATCCCTAGTATGCATCATCATTTATATAAGTATTTAATAAATGCAATTAGTATAAGACACTTCAGGGCTGTTACTAATCAAATGAAATCAATATCAATAAAATCTATCTTTGCAAAAGTGGCACACAATATGGCATATAGATGTACGCAGTATTTAATGCAGCTTAGAGATGGCATGAATGCATTTACACTGCAAACATGTTAGAAGCTTAATGTGGTAAATATAGCATATACTGAACTATGAAATGATGCTTTAAATATAAAATTGAAATCACCGATAGGTGGCGACAAGTTACCGTCTTAATGCGTGAGTCATTGATTCACTCTGATTCATTCAAAACGGCTGATTCATTCAGAAACTAAGCAAATTTTCTTACTACTTCTGCTATAGAAAGATATGCTAAAATAGTATGAGTAGTATACTAGTATACCGTTTCGAATTTAGTTGTTGAATCACTCACCTGATTCGTTCAGAAACGTCATAGTGGTACAATGATTGGTCGAGCAAACAGTCCATAATGACAATAATGTGTCTAAAATTAAATTAACATTAATTGCGTTTAATTTAGTTACTATATATCAGCACTTTTCAAAGTCCAGACTCCTTACTTATTTGTGGCGGCTTGTCACAATATCAAAACTGACCGCCACAAATAGATTTTCCAAAAGGCTTATACTTGGTTGAATAAACAAATCAAAATGCGGCACGGGTGTTTTTATATGAATGTATCTTCGAAAAGAACCGACCGTCTTCAGAAAAGCTCGATTTCGTTTTTTTAACACTAAATTGTGTTAAAATCACTGATCTGTAATAGGGAACTATATATTATATTTATATAGATCAGTGGTTAAAATGCAAAAGTGCATGTTAAAACCAAATGCAGCTTTAGGTTTTTATATGAATGTATCTTTGAAAAGAACCGACCGTCTTCAAAAAAGCTAAAATTTTATTTCGTCGTTCCTGTAATGCCTGATAAAGTAGCGTTCGTGAGCGTGGCGCTGATTTGTTTACAGCCGTTACCGTGGAAACCGCTATACTTCTTCCGCTCCAAAAGCGCCTCCTGCTGGCAGAGAATTAATTTGCATTTGCAAGTCTGTGGGCAAACATAAACAAAAAGCTTCAGAACTGTTTTGAAAAGGTGCTTAAGTTTTGAATTAGGCTACTACTACTATTACTATTGCTATCTTGTGCCCTGCAATAAACATTTACTCTCTTTTATGAGATGAAGGGGGAAAAGAAGAAAATCGGCATCATAACTGGCCATCGGCTGCCCTGATTTCTAAATATCGGCATCGGCCAGAGAAAAACCCATATCGGTCGACCTCTATTGCTGACACTTGAATCAATTGTTTTGCCATCTTTGCACTTATTATTAATGTATTTTGAATGCAAAAGGCACTTTATTTTTTCAAAAAAATTAGTGTTGATTTGTTATGCATGTTTATAAAAAACAAGTTTTGTAATAACCAATTGTTCCGGACCTTTGACATTGATGAAAATTAAGATTTGGACCTTTGAATGTAGACTTTGAGAACCCCTGCTATATATCATTGTATAAAGTGTAAAATAATGATCTTAAAAGAAGGACAAGTGAGCGTCCAGCTGAAGTCTGCGCCAGTAGATGACACCTGAAACCAGACTTATCTGAATCTGACTGATATGCAAATTGATTAATCGCCGTTTTAGGGTCTCGAGATTAATTATAGCACACGGGATGGGAAGCAGTGTGATTTCTGCATTAACTCTGAGTGCAGTTCAGGTCATCAGTCTGAGACGGAGATGGAAAAAATGCGAGTGTTTGTGTTACGCTGGTTAATCTGTCCGGAGCCGTGATGAAGATGCTGCTGAGGAGCGTTTCACACCGAACGTCCAGACCACCAAAGATCCAGCCAGATGCTCGTGACTTCATAAATATCAGCCTGCAATAACACGAGGAGAGTTACGGCCGTAATACTGATGCACACACACACCGAACACACCAGACAAAAGCGTTAAAACCAATCCATTATATGCTATTATTCACGTCAGCGGCTGACATCTCACGCAGGAAATTGAACATCGGAGTAGCAATGAAATTAGTGATTAGAGGTGACATTTTTCAGAGGTCTGTGTGCTCTGACTCGAGGAAATGCTAAAGATAACACACATACAGTGGAGGGAAATGATGGCCGAATGAACCCGGCTAATAAACATGACCTATTTTACGCTGGAGGGCCGTGACGTGTTCCAAAATATGACTTTATTTTAGATTAAATGAATAAATCAGACGTGTAACCACAAGGCTATTCTTACTTCTGAAGTCGTAATTACGAGTTTGTTGTGCTCAAGTGGTTTGTTAATAAATCGTATTAAAGCCAAAATGCAATTTAATCAATATCCAAAGGATTTTTTAAATAAAATGAAGTGTCACATTTGTTAACAATCATATAAACCGGCGCAGAAGCTTCATCTAGCTTGCTGATTCTGATGCTTTGGTGAAATAAATGCTTAAAAATACACACAATATGCATTAAATGGTTATTTATGTATGTAAATATACATAACTGTAATGGCTAGAGAAAGCAATGTTATGGAAGATTCATTCCGCCACAGAATAAAAAAAAATAAAAAAAAAGGTAATTGCAACTTTTTATCTCAGATTTCTGACTTTTTTTCCTTGCAATTCCTCGCGAATCAGACTTTTTTTTTTTTCAGAGTTGTGAGATATAGACTAAAAAATGGAATACATAGTCAAAATTGTGAGAAAAAGTCAGAAGTGTGAAATAAGCTCAGAAAATATATTAAATATTGCAAGATATAAACTTTCAAAGGCTAAATTGTGAAGTTTTTGTGACTTTTTATCTCACAATTATGATGTTTTTTCTCCCAATTTCAAGTTTATATCTCTCAATTTGTATTTACAGAATTGCGAGAAGAAAGTCTGGATTGATGGGGGGAAAAAAAGTCGCAATTGCGTTTTTTATTCTGTGAAGAAAATAAGCTTCCTTATGATGAAGATGCTGTGGGAAAAATGAATAAAATGTAACAGTCTAGAGCAATAGTTTATGGTTTTTATTAAAACTATCTCGTAAATACGACTCGACAGGCCGTTCTTGTCCAGTGTCCGAATAGGAATCGTTTTTACGATATTTCAGATAGCACATGAATGCAGCAAACATTGTACACACAATATGTTGAGATAATTGGTTTAATTTTGCTCCAGATGAAGCTGGAATATGACATCTGTGCTAAAGGTGTTAATGGTAAAAACGTTGGCATGCTTTAGCATGTTGCTAACATGTTTAAACAAGTTGCTAGAATGTTTAAACAGACTGTAGAATGCTAGCATGTTGCATTTTTAGCATGTTGGTAATATTTTTTAAAGTTGCTTGCATTTTTAATGTTTTAGCATGCTGCTAACTTGTTATAACACATTTCTAACATGTTTTCACAAGTCACTAACATATTTTAGCATGTTTCTAACGTTTTGCCAATTGCTAGCATGTTTTGACAAGTTACTAACATGTTTTAGCTAGCTGCTAGCATGTCATTGCCAACAAGCTTTAACATATTGTTAACATGTTTTAACATGTTGCTAGCATGTTTTGCCAAATGCCAACATGTTTCAGCACATTGTTGCCATGTTTTAACACACTGCTAACATTTTTTGACAAGTTGCTAGAATGTTTAAACAGACTGTTGAATGCTAGCATGTTGCATTTTTAGCATGTTGCTAATATTTTTTAACATGTCGCTTGCATTTTTAAATGTTTTAGCATGTTGCTAACTTGTTATAACACATTTCTAACATGTTTTCACAAGTCACTAACATATTTTAGCATGTTTCTAACATGTTTTGCCAATTGCTAGCATGTTTTGACAAGTTACTAACATGTTTTACCATGTTAACATGTTTTAGCTAGTTGCTAGCATGTCATTGCCAACAAGCTTTAACATATTGTTAACATGTTTTAACATGTTGCTAGCATGTTTTGCCAAATGCCAAAATGTTGTTGCCATGTTTTAACACACTGCTAACATGTTTTGCAAAGTTGCAAGAATGTTTTTACAACTGCTAGCATGTTTTAACATATTGTTAATGTTTTAGCACATTGCTAACATATTTTAACATGTTGCTAGCATGTTTTGCTAGCATGGGACAAACAAGCCAAAAGTGAAAATTCTGTCATCGTTTACTCACCCTCAAGTTGTATGAGTTTCTTTCTTCTGCTGAACACAAAAGAAAATATATTTTGAAGAATGTTGGTAACCAAACAATTGACGGTAGCCATTAACTTCCACGGTATGGAAAAAAACACTATGGAAGACAATGGGTACCATCAACTGTTTTGTGATATTTAATCTTATGCGATACCTGTTTATGTTTTAAGTTAAGTGTAAACAATTATTTTTTACACATTTTTTCAGAATTTCTGTCATTTTGCAACTTAAGCAAATACATCTTGAATTAATAATGCTTTGATGCTTGTACTGGAAAACAAGACAGAGATACTGAGGAAGAACCTAATTTTTGCAGCGTGCTTCTCTTCATAATCCAATTCTGACGCAATCAATCGCTCTCATTCATCATATAGAGGCACTTTCACCATCCGATCAATGAGTCAGAGTATCTGCTCTAGTCTCTTGACCTGACGATGGAGAAATGTGGGTCAAACACAATGATTCTCAGTGGGATTTGAGAAGATGATTCATAACCGTGAAGTCTGGACTTAAAATAACACACGACGCGTCACCAAACCCAAACACAACACATATCAGAATCAGTCCAGAGAGACACAACACACCTTCACTGAAGGTCAACAACAGATCCGTCCTACAAAGACAAAACAAATGTGTCAGGAAGAAAAAGAATAGACAAACGGCGCCAGCTAAAAGACTCCACAAATATAACTAACCTGAGATTTCTAGCTGTTTTTAGGATGAGGGAAGTTCTCGTTTTAAGCCCCGCCTCTAAGGACCAGATGATGTCATCAACATCTCTGGACTGATTTTCCCAGGAGAAAAAAAACTTGAAGCTAAAATGCCTAAAAGCTTTTAAAGCATACCATCTACAGTATTTACACTGAAAAAAATTGGTGTAGAAACAATTCACACTGTAAATTTCACAAACAGTTACAAATAAGAAACATTAGCTATGTTTTCATCCAAATATGCAAATTTAATTTATGCGCATCACATAAAACATTTGCGAATAAAGCACCGTTTCCATCCAATGAGTCAAAGAGAACAAAATCATCACTTCTCGATAAAGTGGCACTAAATATCACTAAGAAAAGTAGGCGAAGCCACTAAATATAATAATTTTCATATATGATATATTACTTGTGCCTCAGAGCGAGCAGACGAAACACAATAAATGCAGTTGATGCTTTCGGAGATGGATGCTGCTGTTTGGAAATGCAGACTTTTAAGACAATTATACAGAAATACTTAGATGACAGATTTGCTCAGGCATTTCAGAACGAACATAACAACATTTCAGATGCTGTGCAACGAGATCGGTCCGCTGGTTAGTAAGGTTATGCCGTCCCATCGTGCAAACTCGCTTGACTTTTTTGATGCGCATGGTGAAATTTATTGTTTTGGATTGAAAGGATAAAAAGTTAATCCTACTCATTTGTGCGCATACATTTTTAATGCACATTTTTAGAATTTATGCACATCTTGGCATTTCCATCCAGGAATTTCCATTCCATTTTTTTAATGCGATATTCTGAAATGTGCATAAAATAGATAGAAACATAGCTATTGAATTGAACGTGAATTTTAGAAATAGAAAGACTGAAATAGTATTATCTTGTAAAACATACTTCAGTACTTCAAAAAATATTTCTGTAGTGCAGTAAGACACAAACATATCTTCTCTTGAAAGTGATTTCTCAGACTTTAATCATTTATTTTAATGCTCTTTATCTATTTGTGTATTAGATATATCAATTTCAATCCATATCTTTAAAGAGTTTTTTTTCATCTTACATAACCAAACTTTACAGTTTTATTCCTCTCTATATTCTAAAGGTTTGTTCATGTATCATTCACACTGATTTTATTCCTAAAAACATGTATTTCTTTCAAGGCACAGGAAAATCTAATCAGTTCTTAAACATTTTATATCATGAAGTAACTACAGTAACACATGAAAAGCATATTTCTTGTAGCTTTTCTTTATTACTAATAACTGTTGCTCTTCAGCTTTTAATAAAGGACTGGTTCACTCACAACTGATCATTTTGTCATCATTTACTCAGCCTCATGCTGTTCCACAAGATTGTTTTCTTATTAAATACAAAAATGTTGGGAACCAAACAACACTCACACTCACACACACACACACTTTTTATCTCACAATTATGATGTTTTTTCTCCCAATTTCAAGTTTATATCTCTCAATTTGTATTTACAGAATTGCGAGAAGAAAGTCTGGATTGATGGGGGGAAAAAAAGTCGCAATTGCGTTTTTTATTCTGTGAAGAAAATAAGCTTCCTTATGATGAAGATGCTGTGGGAAAAATGAATAAAATGTAACAGTCTAGAGCAATAGTTTATGGTTTTTATTAAAACTATCTCGTAAATACGACTCGACAGGCCGTTCTTGTCCAGTTTCCGAATAGGAATCGTTTTTACGATATTTCAGATAGCACATGAATGCAGCAAACATTGTACACACAATATGTTGAGATAATTGGTTTAATTTTGCTCCAGATGAAGCTGGAATATGACATCTGTGCTAAAGGTGTTAATGGTAAAAACGTTGGCATGCTTTAGCATGTTGCTAACATGTTTAAACAAGTTGCTAGAATGTTTAAACAGACTGTTGAATGCTAGCATGTTGCATTTTTAGCATGTTGCTAATATTTTTTAACATGTCGCTTGCATTTTTAAATGTTTTAGCATGTTGCTAACTTGTTATAACACATTTCTAACATGTTTTCACAAGTCACTAACATATTTTAGCATGTTTCTAACATGTTTTGCCAATTGCTAGCATGTTTTGACAAGTTACTAACATGTTTTACCATGTTAACATGTTTTAGCTAGCTGCTAGCATGTCATTGCCAACAAGCTTTAACATATTGTTAACATGTTTTAACATGTTGCTAGCATGTTTTGCCAAATGCCAAAATGTTGTTGCCATGTTTTAACACACTGCTAACATGTTTTGCAAAGTTGCAAGAATGTTTTTACAACTGCTAGCATGTTTTAACATATTGTTAATGTTTTAGCACATTGCTAACATATTTTAACATGTTGCTAGCATGTTTTGCTAGCATGGGACAAACAAGCCAAAAGTGAAAATTCTGTCATCGTTTACTCACCCTCAAGTTGTATGAGTTTCTTTCTTCTGCTGAACACAAAAGAAAATATATTTTGAAGAATGTTGGTAACCAAACAATTGACGGTAGCCATTAACTTCCACGGTATGGAAAAAAACACTATGGAAGACAATGGGTACCATCAACTGTTTTGTGATATTTAATCTTATGCGATACCTGTTTATGTTTTAAGTTAAGTGTAAACAATTATTTTTTACACATTTTTTCAGAATTTCTGTCATTTTGCAACTTAAGCAAATACATCTTGAATTAATAATGCTTTGATGCTTGTACTGGAAAACAAGACAGAGATACTGAGGAAGAACCTAATTTTTGCAGCGTGCTTCTCTTCATAATCCAATTCTGACGCAATCAATCGCTCTCATTCATCATATAGAGGCACTTTCACCATCCGATCAATGAGTCAGAGTATCTGCTCTAGTCTCTTGACCTGACGATGGAGAAATGTGGGTCAAACACAATGATTCTCAATGGGATTTGAGAAGATGATTCATAACCGTGAAGTCTGGACTTAAAATAACACACGACGCGTCACCAAACCCAAACACAACACATATCAGAATCAGTCCAGAGAGACACAACACACCTTCACTGAAGGTCAACAACAGATCCGTCCTACAAAGACAAAACAAATGTGTCAGGAAGAAAAAGAATAGACAAACGGCGCCAGCTAAAAGACTCCACAAATATAACTAACCTGAGATTTCTAGCTGTTTTTAGGATGAGGGAAGTTCTCGTTTTAAGCCCCGCCTCTAAGGACCAGATGATGTCATCAACATCTCTGGACTGATTTTCCCAGGAGAAAAAAAACTTGAAGCTAAAATGCCTAAAAGCTTTTAAAGCATACCATCTACAGTATTTACACTGAAAAAAATTGGTGTAGAAACAATTCACACTGTAAATTTCACAAACAGTTACAAATAAGAAACATTAGCTATGTTTTCATCCAAATATGCAAATTTAATTTATGCGCATCACATAAAACATTTGCGAATAAAGCACCGTTTCCATCCAATGAGTCAAAGAGAACAAAATCATCACTTCTCGATAAAGTGGCACTAAATATCACTAAGAAAAGTAGGCGAAGCCACTAAATATAATAATTTTCATATATGATATATTACTTGTGCCTCAGAGCGAGCAGACGAAACACAATAAATGCAGTTGATGCTTTCGGAGATGGATGCTGCTGTTTGGAAATGCAGACTTTTAAGACAATTATACAGAAATACTTAGATGACAGATTTGCTCAGGCATTTCAGAACGAACATAACAACATTTCAGATGCTGTGCAACGAGATCGGTCCGCTGGTTAGTCAGGTCGCATCGTGCAAACTCACTTGACTTTTTTGATGCGCATGGTGAAATTTATTGTTTTGGATTGAAAGGATAAAAAGTTAATCCTACTCATTTGTGCGCATACATTTTTAATGCACATTTTTAGAATTTATGCACATCTTGGCATTTCCATCCAGGAATTTCCATTCCATTTTTTTAATGCGATATTCTGAAATGTGCATAAAATAGATAGAAACATAGCTATTGAATTGAACGTGAATTTTAGAAATAGAAAGACTGAAATAGTATTATCTTGTAAAACATACTTCAGTACTTCAAAAAATATTTCTGTAGTGCAGTAAGACACAAACATATCTTCTCTTGAAAGTGATTTCTCAGACTTTAATCATTTATTTTAATGCTCTTTATCTATTTGTGTATTAGATATATCAATTTCAATCCATATCTTTAAAGAGTTTTTTTTCATCTTACATAACCAAACTTTACAGTTTTATTCCTCTCTATATTCTAAAGGTTTGTTCATGTATCATTCACACTGATTTTATTCCTAAAAACATGTATTTCTTTCAAGGCACAGGAAAATCTAATCAGTTCTTAAACATTTTATATCATGAAGTAACTACAGTAACACATGAAAAGCATATTTCTTGTAGCTTTTCTTTATTACTAATAACTGTTGCTCTTCAGCTTTTAATAAAGGACTGGTTCACTCACAACTGATCATTTTGTCATCATTTACTCAGCCTCATGCTGTTCCACAAGATTGTTTTCTTATTAAATACAAAAATGTTGGGAACCAAACAACACTCACACTCACACACACACACTCACACACACTCACACTCACACACACACACACACACACACACACACACTCACACACACTCACACTCACACTCACACTCACACACTCACA
>NW_015644341.1:278558-279102 GCF_001515625.1 Sinocyclocheilus rhinocerous
CACACACACACACACTCACTCAGACACACACAAACTCACATAAACACACACACACACACTCACTCACTCAGACACACACACAAACTCACAAACACACACACACTCACTCAGACACACACAAACTCACATAAACACACACACACACACTCACTCACTCAGACACACACAATTTTCCAAACTATAAAATGAGGGACATCAAATGCAGCTATTTGTTTGAGGCCTGTTGTCGGGGGAATAGGCTACACGACTGCCTGGCTTCATTAGAATTCCTTTCAAGTTGTGGAGTGTGGCCTCCCTGTGTTCATCTCTCTATATCCCCTGACCCTGACGATGCATCTCCATGGGGCTAAAGAAAGGGCGGGGCACACACACGCACACACACACATTCTCCTCCTTCCAAACACTGTCACCCCATCGCATCGCCCTCCCAGGCAACGACAGAGAGTTCCACCTTCACAGTCTGGGGAATGTGGGATTGTGAAGTGAAACTGGCAGAGGAAGATGTGTACACAGGTACTGTGGTAGCCTACTTTGCAATACAGAA
>NW_015644341.1:280301-280875 GCF_001515625.1 Sinocyclocheilus rhinocerous
CCGCGGGAGCCCACGAACAGACAGACAAGCCAGAATGACACCCCAGAGAGAGAGAGAGAGCGAGACAGACAGACGCATGAGGACAAGGATATGGAGATCACGGAGTCATTGCGACTGACAAGGTGTCAGGATGAGATGCTGAATCTCATGAAAACACATCACATTTAAAACCAACATCACAAGAAAGAAATGAATAAATAATACATTGCATTAAGAAAATGACATCTATTTTGAAACTTTTTTTTTTGTATTGTGACATTTGTGATTTTAATGACAATTTTAAGTACTTTCCCTGAAGAGCTGATATCCCATCTGTGCACTGATTACGAGTGTGTGCGCGATAATATCTGCTCCTGGTCGATGTCAGATCTTCAGGGTGTGTGTGTTACAGTGGTTACAGATCAGTCAACTCACATAAACGTACACACACACAAACTCTCTCTCTCTCACACACACACACACACACATAAAAGCACTCACATAAGCACACGTACACAAACACACACACACACTCTCTCGCTCTCACACACACACACACACACACACACACACACACACACTCACACACACACAC
>NW_015644341.1:281491-295597 GCF_001515625.1 Sinocyclocheilus rhinocerous
ATTTATACCCAAACGAAGGGCTGAGACTACAGAATATCCCCAATCACTCACTCAGAAGCACTCACAAACTCACATACACACACACACACACTCATATAAACACACAACACACACACACAATTTTCACATTTTTAAGAATTCTTTATCACAACAAAAATGGATGTTTATCTCGAGCTACTATTTACCCGCCTCTAAACATCACATGATAATGGAAAACTGTGATTGGCCGCTGTACATGTCAGTTCTCCTGTGGGCGGGGTTTGGCTAGAATCAGCTGTAATTTGACTAATCTCAAGACCCGATGAGACGAGCCGAGCTGTAAAATCGACTGTTGATGCTGTTCATGACCTCATCACTCTGTAAACTCGGGACAGACTGGAGGAGTCACAGCCAGAGCTTTGAAGAGAGTGAAACACAGAGACGTGACGCTCATGTGGAATATAAATGGATGTGAAGGTCTCTTTGATAAACACGCCTGCGCATTCTTCCCCATCAGATGTAATTGAGTTCACCGCCGCAGACGCCTGCAGGGAATAAAGAACGATTCATTTGTGTCCTCAGATGAAACCAGTCTGAATCTGAGTTTAATAAGCTGTTTACAGGTAGAAAGGAAAAATTCACACTGAAAGAAAAGTCATTCCAAACTCAAATGCATTAAAGACGCATTAAAGAAGCTCAATTAAGTATCATACGGACACAGTTATGATGCATTATAGTGTTTCTGGAGCTGGATGGCAAAATTCAATTCAGTTCAATTCAAGTTTATTTGTATACTGCTTTTCACGATGCAAATCGTTGCAAAGCAGCTGTACAGAAATGTTAAGTTTCTACAATATATTTAGGAGTAGGTTATTCGTGGTGACTATGACAGAAATGTACAGTAAAAATCATGCAGTTAGTTACAAGTTACATGCAATCAAACAGACGGTGAACACTATTAACTGCAATGATTATATGTTGCGATTAAACATTGCGATTCAAATTCAATTTGAAATGTAATATGCAAAATTGCAATGCAATTCTGTATTTAAATTTGCATTTTCCCATACATATGTGCAACATTTAGTGCAAAATGAA
The DNA here is from genome assembly GCF_001515625.1 of Sinocyclocheilus rhinocerous. Lineage (NCBI taxonomy): Eukaryota > Metazoa > Chordata > Actinopteri > Cypriniformes > Cyprinidae > Sinocyclocheilus > Sinocyclocheilus rhinocerous. Next base: position 282,569 of record NW_015644341.1, read on the forward strand.
AAATTTTAATTAAAAGCATATTTTAATGCTTTATTACTTGCAAAATGAAAATGTATTACCCAAATTGATTAGATATGTTTAACATGTCCACGCAAAAACTAGCAAAATTATTTAATTAATTAAATGCATCACGTCCGATGTGTAAGGTGGCAAATCGGTAAATAAGTGTAGAAATCTCTTTGATCTCGTGCATCAATCGTAGTGTAAAACAGTGAGAGATGTTGAGGCAGGTGAAAAGCGTTTGGTTAATGGTGAATATTGACCTATTGTGCGTCCTGTTGCCAAGCTTGATGTAATGATTGACAGGTCAGGGGGCGTGTTCGGCTCGGGAATGCATTTTCAAATCCACATTGACTTAAACTACATTCATCACGGTGTATTTAATGAAAATGCAATTGAAACGTCTTATATGTAACTGTCAATGCATTTAAGAAAAATAAAAGACATTTAAATCACCATATGTGGCCCTGGAGCACAAAACCAGTCATAAGGGTAAATTTTGTGAAACTGAGATTTATACATCATCTGAAAGCTGAATAAATAAGCTTTCCATTGATGTGTGGTTTGTTAGGATAGGACAATATTTGGCTGAGATACAACTATTTGAAAATCTGGAATCTGAGGGTGCACAAAAATCTAAATATTGAGAAAATCATCTTTAAAGTTGTTCAAATGAAGTTCTTAGCAATGCATATTACTAATCAAAAATTAAGTTTTGATATATTTACGGTAGGAAATTTACAAAATATCTTCATGGAACATGATCTTTACTTAATATCCTAATGATTTTTAGCATAAAAGAAAAATGTATAATTTTGACCCATACAATGTATTGTTGGCTATTGCTACAAATATACCCCAGCGACTTAAGACTGCTTTTGTGCTGCAGGGTCACATATTGCTACCCTGTTGCTGCACCTTTGGCTCAGAATGCATTCTGAAATTCTCACTGCATTTTGCTACAGTTATCACGCGGTATTATGAAGAAAATGCAATCCCAAGTGCCCTAAGTCTAAATGCACGAACAGCGAGAACATCCTGCTAAACATCTGGAGGAAGAAAGAAAGTCATAAACGACGACAAAATGATAATTTTATGGTTGAACTGCTCCTTCAAAGGTTGAGGCTTTCATTCTTTGTGTTCACATGAGAAGAAACCGACGGCCTTCGTGAGTGAATGATCCGCTGGCGGAGAACCAGGCTGGAGAAACATTCATAAACACATTAATTCACACTGCATTTCTGTACAGGACTTCAATCCACAGCCAGTGTGTGTTTGATGGCTTTTGCATGCGATCGTGTGCTGGCAGCTCGTGCAAGCAGTGACATGCTGTCAAACACAGAGCCAATGTCCCACAATGCACCGGGGTCAGGCACAACATGTCGTTATAGTGCTGCTCAATTCCAGGTTTTGGAATCGATTCTAAGAAACGCTTCTTTTATCTTACAAACAGTCATTTTTGATGTAATTTCATTCCCTAAAGTGCTCACAAAATATACAAAGTTGTACAAAAATATGTACAAAATGCAATTAAATTTAATTTAATTCATTCATTTACATTATGAACAACAACAAGCCCATTTCTACGGAAGCAATAATATAAAAAATAATACCATCTCGAGATTAAAGTCGTTAAATTGCGAGAAAAAAAATCGTTAAATTTCAAGAAAAAAGTCGAGATAAAATGTTGAGATTAAACTCATTAAATTTCGATAATAAAGTCGTTATGTTTCGAGAAAAAACTCCTTAAATTTCAAGGGAAAAAATGACTTTTTTTCTCGTAATTTAATGTTTAATCTCAACATTATATTTCGACTTTTTTCTCAAAATTTAACGATTTTTTTTTTCTCGAAATTTAACAAGTTTTTTCTCATTTTTTAATGAGTTTATTCTCAACATTTTATCTTGACTTTTTTTCTCGCAATTTAATGACTTTTTCTAGAAATTTAATGAGTTTTTTTTCTCGTAATTTAATGAGTTTTTTCTCGTTATTGAATGAGTTAATTCTCAACATTTTATCTCGACTTTTTTTCTCGCAATTTAACGACCTTTTTTCTCGCAATTTAACGACTTTTTTTCTCAAAATTTAACGTCTTTTTTCTCAAAATTTAACAAGTTTTTTCGCGAAATTTAATGAGTTTAATCTCAACATTATATTTCGACTTTTTTCTCAAAATTTAACGATTTTTTTTTTCTCGAAATTTAACGACTTTAATCTCGAGATGGTTTTATTTTTTTATTATTGCTTGGCCCTAATCCTCTTCCGTACATTTCTGCCAAAGAATAAAATAAATAAATAAAAGATTACTGTAACTTTTTATTTCACAATTCTAGTTTTTTTTTCTCAGAATTGCAAGATAAAGTCAAAATGACCTTTTATTTATTTTTTATTCCATGGCAGAAACGAACAAAACAGATTTGTGAGATGTAAACTCAGAATTCAGATTTTTTCTCCTAGCAAGTCGAGGTTACATTTTGCAATTCTGAGTTTATATATCACGATTCTATTTTCTTTTTCTTTTGTTTCCACCACAAAATAATAAATAAATAAGACAATTGCGACTTTTTATCTCACAATTCTGACTTTTTTCTAACAACTGCAAGTCTAACAATTTGTACTTTTTTTCTCAGAATTGTAGATTATCTTGCAATTCTTGCAACATTTATATCGTGCAATTCAGAATTCTGAGAAGAAAACTCAGAATTGGGAAAGATCAACTAAATTGTGAGGTAAAAAGTTGCAGTTACCTTTTTTAAAATCCTGTGTCAAAAACATAAATAACAGTCAGGTTGCTACAGTACTGTTGTCAAAAAAAGAGACAACTTTGATAATATGATCAATATGCATGCTTTATTAAGTTATTAAGTAACAACACTAGATATCTGGGTTGACTGCTTTCACAGAAAATATGTTAAAAATTCCAAAAAGCACAAGAACTTTTTGGGAAAAGCGAACTGTAGTTGAATATTAGCGCTGCAGTTCAATCTTCATAGGAACAGATTCCCTGGAGTGGAATCGACTCACGATTCTGAACACGTCGGAAATGAAGAATCGATTATTTTGGGAATTGAGTCCAGCTGAATGGATATATGTATGTGTGTGTGGGACAGGGGAAAAACACCCTATTTTAATGCGCATTTTGAAGTATCGCATGAGAAACGAGGGATGGAAACGCCAAATTTAGAATAAAAATCCCTTAATTCGCAAAAAAGTTTTTACGCTCGCTTGAGGTGGTTTTTGACTTGTGCGAAAAAGGGTTGATGCGAATAATGGGAGATGGAAATGCATTTTGCGAATAAATTCCTCCAAGCGCATCAAAAAAGTCATGTGACTGCGCTATGGGACGGCAAAACCTGACTAACCAGCGGATCGAGTGTGAGCTTAATGTCACACCTGACCGCTAACACAGCTTTATGTCTCTCTGACAGAGTCCACCTACCGCCATCAGGCCAGTATCGATGAGGAGACCGTCAGCATGGAGATTCTGGACACCGCCGGACAGGTGCGCTAAACGCAACCATACACATCATCAATAATACACTGCAGCAGGTGTACTTTTATATATGTGCACCTGGATATCCTGCGATATCTTCAAATAACCCATATATTAAAAAAGGGCGCGTTATAATCTCTCCGATCAGCGATACTCAATATAGTAAATCTACCGAACAAATGACGCAGCGTCAAATTATAAATAAAACATTTAGAAATGAATGGAAAGCCACATTTCCTGTGCTCACCTGAACTATTCATTTATTTCAGTGTCACTTCTCTTCAGATCTTTCAGTAATTTGCATTTATTCGTTATTTTCACTCAAGTATCCATTCCAGGCGTGATGACGCTCTAAAGTGACTCTGAAAGCTGATTGGCTGGAATGGCTTTCTCTGATGCTGATTGGTTATAAATGCGAGAGGAGGGACATTCCATAGTGTTGCGAATATCTGTTCTGATTGGTCAGTAATGAGAACCAGTGTTTAAAGGGGTCATATGATGCTGCTAAAAAGAACATTATTTTGTGTATTTGGTGTAATGAAATGTGTTTATGCGGTTCCTTTATAAAGAATATCTCTTTGGATTTCTTTGCAACTTTACAGATCTTCTTTATGCACCAAGAGCTTGTAACACTCTAAAGAGAAAGGAAAAAATGAAATCGCATCATATGACCCCTTTAAAACTCGCATGCAACTTAATTATTTTGCGTGCTTTAATCGACAAATGTAAGGTTAGGTATTAATACAAAAATTAACCTCCTGTTTGCTAATTTTCAAAGAGCTATTATGATATAAATTAAATATTTGATTATGTATCAAAAAAGCTATTAAAACTTTGAATGTACCTTTATACGATGTGATCTTTTGAATTAATTGTTATTATATGTGACCCTGGAGCACAAAACCAGTCATAAGGGTCAATTTTTTTAAATGGAGATTTATAAACCATCTGGAAGCTGAATAAATAATCTTTCCATTGATGTATGGTTTGTTAGGATAGAGTTGTTCAAATTAAGTTCTTAGCAATGCATATTACTAATCAAACATTAAGTTTTGATATATTTACGGTAGGAAATTTACAAAATATCTTCATGAAACATGATCTTTACTTAATATCCTAATGATTTTTGGCATAAAAGAAAAATCTATAATTGTGACCCATACAATGTATTGTTGGCTATTGCTACAAATATACCCCAGCGACTTAACACTGCTTTTGTGCTCCAGGCTCACATATATCCTGTTTTCACTTTAATTTTAGTTGTTATTGTCGTATTTTTATTTATTTTTACTCGTTACTTTTAGATTGTTTTAGTACTTGAACTTAAACTAAACGAATTTTATTTCAGCTTTACTTCAGTTAACATTTATTTTATTTCAAGTAACAATTTTTTTATGGTTTCACTTTTAGTTAACGGTGGTCACAGGTTCGTTTCTCCTGCATTAACCACTGATGAACCGGGTTTGAACCTACAACCCTCGTCTTTGACCGCTAGGCCACACCCACAGGTCATGTGACCTTACTAACAGTGTGTTTGTGTTCCTCAGGAGGACGTGCTCCAGAAAGAGGGTCACATGCGCTGGGGCGACGGGTTCATCCTGGTCTATGACATCACAGACCGCGGGAGCTTCGAGGACGTGGCTCCGCTGAAGGGCCTCCTGGACGAGGTCAAGCGGCCCAAACACGTGCCTCTGGTGCTGCTGGGAAACAAGGCGGATCTGGAGCACGCCCGGCAGGTGGCCACGGAGGAGGGCGAGCGGCTGGCGGCGGACATGGCCTGCGCGTTCTACGAGTGCTCGGCGTGCGCGGATCAGGTGGGGACGGGCGGAGGCGTGGCGGAGGCGTTTCACGAGCTCTGCAGGGAGATCCGCCGCAGACGCGCCGTTCAGGGCAAAACCCGCCGCCGCAGCTCCACCACACACGTCAAACAGGCCATCAACAAGATGCTGACCAAGATCAGCAGCTAAAGCATCTCTGGATATATATAACCCTCAGGCCATCCGAGATCAGGAGGAGTTCGTTTCTTCATCAGATTCGGAGAAATGTGCAATGGATGCTCTGCAGTGAATGGGTGCCGTCAGAACGAGAGTCCAAACAACTGATAAAAACATCACAATAATCCACAAGTAATCCACAGCACTCCAGTCCATCAGTTAACATCTGGAGAAGACAAAAGCAGAAACAAATCCAGCATTAAGACATTTCTAACTAAAATACAATACGTCTATAATCCATAATAACGCTTCCTCCAGTGAACAAGTGCATCTCCTGTTGTCTCTCACATCAAAATCCAGCCACATGTTTGTTTTGGACTGCAGCTTTATAAATTTATGAAACTAAGCATGTTTCCTCAGAATGATGTGTTCTTCATATGTAAAACGTTTTACAGTTTTGTTTCACACATTTTCAAAACGTTGCCTCTTTTTTTCAAAACTTTACACACAAATCCAAGAATTGCACACACAAAATGCTAAATGCCTCACATCTCTTGCGAAATGAAGCACTGCATTCAAAATATCACAAATGCATCTCAAAAGATGAACTTGCCATCTTTTCCAGCAAAGCTGATTTTCCTGATGCTGATGCGCTGGTTTCATATTATAATAATGGACTAACTGAGATTTTGGATGTTTATGCACCTGTGAAAACCCGAACTGTTTCTTTTAGACATTCTGCTCCTTGGTTTACCCCAGAACTTCGTCAATTTAAAACTAAAGGCCGTAGGTTAGAGCACCTGCATGCCAAATCTGGTCTTACTGTACACAACAATAAGTGCTTGCTGACCATAGCCAACTTTACAAGGATGCACTGTCTAAGGCTAAATTTGACTATTATTCTAATTTAATTGGAGCTAGTGAAGGGAACTCAAGATCTCTCTTTTCTGTGGTAAAAAATATTTTACGACCACCTGACTCTCTGCCATCAGATATGTGTTCTACCACACTATGTGACAGTTTTATGACTTTCTTTGAGTTTAAGATTAAAAATATTCACCAACAATTACTTGCAAGTAACTTAGGTTATGATGTCCATTGCCCAGCCTTTCATGTGCCCCCACACTCTGTTTTCTCCACTTTTTATTTACCAACTGCTGTGGAGATACTGTCATATCCGGGAATCTAAGTCTACTACCTGTTGGCTTGACCCTTAACCAACTCACTTAGTTAAATCCTGTCTACCATCTTTATCTTCATTAATTACTAAAATTATTCACTCTTCTCTTGTTTCTGGCTCTGTACCCTCCTCTCTTAAATCTGCTATTATTTCTCCCATCCATAGCCAGGGGCTGATCCATCTAACCTAGATAATTACCGTCCGATTTCAAATTTGCCATTCATCTCTAAAATTCTGTAAAAGTGTGTTGCAACACAGGTCCATGATCATCTCTCTGATAATAAACAGTTTGAGCATTTTCAATCTGGCTTCCGTCCCCACCACAGTACAGAGACTGCTCTTGTTAAAATCACTAATGATCTGTTGTTGGCAGCTGACTCTGGTTTATTAACCATACTTGTCCTTCTTGACCTGAGTGCGGCTTTTGATACCATCTTGCATAAGATACTCCTTGACAGGTTAGTTTCTATTGGGATCACTGGCACACCCCTGTCCTGGTTTATGTCATATCTCTCTGGTCGCACTCAGTTCGTCCAACTTAAGCACTTACGATCGAGATCATCTACAGTTACTACTGGTGTTCCTCAGGGTTCTGTTTTGGGCCCGCTTCTATTCATAATGTATTTACTCCCGCTTGGTCACGTTTTCAGGAAATATGGTATTCACTTTCACTGCTATGCCGATGACACCCAGCTCTACCTGTCTTCTAAACCACCTGACACTTTTCCTCCACCTTCTTTGTCCAGCTGTTTAGCTGAAATCAAAGACTGGCTTTCAGCTAACTTTTTAAAACTTAAAGGGGTCAAATGATGCCGCTAAAAAGAACATTATTTGCTTTAACAGCAATAAAACTGAGGTCTTACTTGTTGGCACAAGATCTACTCTCACCAAATCTGACTGTTTTTCTGTGGATATTGATAAAAATGCCATTTGTCCTTCTCCACAGGTTAAGAGTCTGGGTGTTATTCTGGATAGCACACTTTCGTTTGAAGCCCATATTAATAATATTACGCGTACTGCATACTTTCATCTGTGTAATATTAATAGTCTCCTTCCTTCCCTCACAATGAACAACACTGCAACTCTCATCCATTACTTCACGTATTGATTACCGCAATGCTCTTCTTACTGGTCTTCCTTCTAAACTTCTCCATAAACTTCAGTTGGTTCAGAACTCTGTGGCTCGTGTTCTTACTAGAACCCCTTCCACTGTGCACATTTCACCAGCTCTCCAGTGCCTACACTGGCTTCCAGTGAAGTACCGCATTGATTTCAAAATTCTGCTTCCCACATTCAAGGCACTTCACAATCTCGCTCCTCCATACCTTACTGATCTTCTTCATATTTATACCCTTCCACGCACTCTGAGATCTTCACACTCGCTCTCCCTGGTGTCGCCACGTATACGCTTAACTGCCATGGGAGCTAGAACATTTTGCCACACGGCCCCTTGCCTATGGAACTCTCTCCCTCTCAAAATTCGTAATAGTGACAGTCTGCATACTTTTAAATCTTTTTACCAAGGCTTTTTTATGACCTGTACTGTATTATACTGTTTCTATGATGCATGTGTGCTTTTAAGTTGTTGTGATGCTAATGGGATTTGTTTATTGTTATTCATCTATTTATTCTTTTAGACTATTGTTTGTCTGCTTGTAAGGTGACCTTGGGTGTTATGAAAGGCGCCGTTAAATAAAATGCATTATTATTATTATTAAAAGCAAACATTTGCAAACTCCTTTGCCATAATATTAATTCCTGTTAGATTTTTGTGTGTTACATAGAGAATTGTGTGTTGTGTTTTGCAAAAAGGGTTTTATGAAATTGAAAACTGAGTCAAAGGTCCAGAATTAGCGTATGGTTTTGCAGATTTGGTGTGTGCTTCTGCTGTTTGAGTGTCAGCTTTCAGAAACTGTGTGACGAGGAAAGATCTTGTGTGTAAGCAGTTGGAAAAAAACTGTAAAGAGTTTGGATAATGCACTTTAAAGATATAAGAAAATGGTAACACTTTACAATAAGGTTTCAGTTGTTAACAGTAGTTAACTATAATAGTTAACATGAACAATATTTATATTGCATTCATTAATCTTAGTTAGTATTAAGTTCAAAATGTACTAACATTATTAATTAAAATTTAAAGTTGCATGTGTTAACATTACTTGATGTACTGTGAACTAATATGAAAATATTTTTTATTAATAATTAACAAATAACATTAATAAATACTTTGTTAGTTCATGTCAGTTAATGCAGTAACTAATGTTAACAAATGAGAACTTATTGTAAAGTGTTACCAAAACTAAGCATTTAAAACAAATTATTTTAATGATCTATAAGCATTTGTGATATAATCATGTAAAACTATATTACCAAATCCATCATTAAGACGTTTTTAACTCAAATACGAGTCCATAATAATAGACACACACACACACACACACTCTCTCTCACACACACTCACACACACACACACACACACGGCCAGTGCTGGGGAAAGTTACTTTTAAAAGTAATGCATTACAATATTACATTACTCCCTAAAAAAGTAACTAATTACGTTACTTTTTATGGAAAGTAATGCTGTACGTTACTTTTGAGTTACTTTTAAAACCTGGGCAGGGATTGCTTGTTTGTTTAACTCAAATACGAGTCCATAATAATAGCGCTTCCTCCAGTGAGTCAGTGTTCTGGTGTGAATCAGGAGAGAAATCTGCACAGATCAAGCAGCGTTTAAACAGCTCTAAACAAATCTGTGGCTGGATTTTGATGCGAGAGACAACAGCAGATGCATTTATAGACTTATATGGATTATGGACTCAATGTATTTTAGTTAAAAACATCTTAATGCTGGATTTGTCTCAGCTTTTGTCTTCTCCAGATGTTAACTGATGGACTGGAGTGCTGAGGATTGCTTGTGGATTATTGTGATGTTTTTATCAGCGCTTGTTCTGACGGCACCCATCCACTGCAGAGCATCCATTGCTGAGACACTGATGCATTTCTCCAAATCTGATGACGAAACCAACTCATCCACATCTCGGATGGCCTGAGAGTGAGCACATTTCCATTTTTGGGCAAACTATTCCTTTAACACAAGTATCTGCCAGTGTGGTTAGGAAAAAATCTTTAGTAAGTTTATTTTTCTGACTCCATTGGCAGATATTTGTTCTTGTTTCAAGCATAAACTCGCCTAATTTTTATACATTTTTCAGAAAACAAGTCATTTTGCGTCTGAAGTAAAAGTTCCTTAATTTACACTGGAAAACAAGACAGATGTACTGAGGAAGGAGCTGATTTTTTTGCAGTGCAGACGTTGTGAACTGCGCAGACGCATCAGTGCCTCATGTTTCTTCGTCTATGTGGTGTGTTTTCTCTGCGTGTTTCTTCGCGGTCTGAGGCCTGCGGCTGTATATTTGTTCTTACAGCTGAACTGAAGGATGGCGTGAAACATCAACACACATATCAGGGTCTCGGATCGCTCGCGTGTTGACTTAACAGAGATATTTTGAGCTGTCAAATAAAGCGCTATCCCGTTGATAATCGCGGCTCTCTGACTTCAAACGAGGATGGAATGTCTCCTGATGCTATCTCAGTGTTTCAGGACAGATCATGTCCACATGTTTTCCTCCTGACTGTCACAAACTCCTGTAAACACCTGTAGATTTCTGCCTTAATGACTCCAGAGCTCTATTGATGTGTACAGTAAAGACGTCTGACCGTGTTCTCCGTGCATTGTAGATTTTCTCTTGGAGATTCCAGCAGAAATGTGTTTAAACCTCATGCATATGAAGAGAAAACAGCTGCTGGTTTGCATTCGTCTCCTGGTTCATCTGCAGTTGATATAAAACACAAACATCAGGGTGAGATCTCACAGGTTTGTTTCTCAACAGAAACTAAAATAACACTGAATATATATATATATAGTGGACCAATGTAATAAGCATCCAAAAACTCTTTTTTTTACAAAATCAAGAGTGGATCTCAAACAACACAATTATCATCAATGCATGTGAAATGAACTGTCCGAGTGTGTGTGTGTGTGTGTGTGTGTGTGTGTGTGTGTGTATGTGTGTGTGTTGTTCTGTGTGTCGTGTTCATACAGAGGATAATTACACACGTCTGTCTGAGAATAGAAACCACAGAAAACCAGAAACTCAAAGGCAGCATCCAGAAGCAGCGACAGAATCACAGATCAAACTCACATTCATGCATTCAGCAGATGCTCTCATACTGTACATTCACAATAATATCAATTTACCTAACGTAACTGCTGCTAAACGCATCTTCAGTTGTTTGCATTTGATTGGAATGCAATGCAAGTAGTGTTCCCTTTCTGAAGGGCCCTTCAAGGGTGCAAAAACATTTGGAATCATTCACTGTCTCTAGACACACACACTTACTCACACACACACACACACTCACTCACTAACTAACACACTCACGCACACACACACTCATTCACTAACACACTCACACACACACACTCACACACACACACACTCACTCTCTCACACACACACTCATTCACTAACATACTCACACACACTCTCACACACTCATTCACCTCACACACACACTCACTGTCTGTCTCTTGGCGTCTCATCTTTCTCTTTGTTTACTAAGGCATTGCAGTTGCCATGGAGACCAAGGCCTTTCCTTGTTTTCAACTTCAACCATTTCTCTATGCTGGTGACTGAGAAAAAACGCAGGAGTTGCGACACACACACACACACACTCTTAAGTGCAGGCTCTTATCAGACATAAGGCTGCTGAATGATGTTCTTGTGGACCTTGAGACGAATCTATGAATCAGAATCTGCAGTGAGTGCCCATAATGTTTACAAAATCATGTTGTAAACATTATACACCATAATTATACATATTAAACACCATACACCATATTAAACACCATAATGTTTACAATGATGATGATATATATATATTTATATACAGTTGAAGACAAAATTAATTAAACACACACACGCACAAGCACACGCATACACACACACACACACACACACACACACGTGTTAAACTCCACAGACTGATGCTCAGGTTGAGTGTAAATGAGCACGTGACTGCGGTAACCTTCGTGGATGTTTGTGGTGTGGTCACTCCCAGCAGAGCGAAGGCCATTTTACTGATGACCAGATCACAGATCAGCTGCCGGTCCTCCTCCACATGCTCTCCGATCAGAGGCATCGAGCTGTCCATCACCTGACCAAACACACACAGCTCAGATAAACTTAAACACACACACACACACACACACACACACTCAGGAAACCAGCTTTAATTCCATCTGAACGAAATAAAGTGCATTTCCTGCACTGTCAGACGTTTCCTCCAGCCATCTCAAACATTAGGGATTGATCAGAGGCATCGAGCTGTCCATCACCTGACCAAACACACACAGCTCAGATTTACCCTCCAAAGTAAAGGAAAATATAAAATATAAAATTACGCTGCATACAAATGAAGCCACGAGGGTTGTTTTGCACTGTGAAAAACATGAAAGTTGCATGACATTCCACGCAGCAGGGTTAGAACAAACATGTCTTTATGTGATCTTATTTTATTTTTATTGTGTACGTATTTCATTATTTTCGTTTTCTCTCTCTGTCTGTCTTTTGTGGATTTTCTGGTGTGTCTTATGTTGCTCTGTTGTTATTTGTTTTGGAGCGAAATGTGAAAATTGGAATAAAAATAAAATAGTTTCATGACAAATTAAACTTTAGATTCTTATTACTTCAATAAAAAAAAACAGATAAATAAATAAATGAATGAATAAATAAATGCTTATGTAATATAGTCATGAAAATGATCCTGTGTGGTGAACAATTATTTATTAACAGCATTTAAAATCCTATTAAAAGCATTCAAAATAAAGTGCAAGAAATGCAACTGTGATGTTTACATGAACATATCAGTGTTATTTTAGCATTATTGATATAATACTATCGTTTTTGTTAATATTTTGAATTTGATTTGATTTTATATATACTGTTTTTAATTTAATTTTAGTTAAAATTTTGTTGTATGTTTTTGTCATGTTTAGTAGGTTTTTTTTAATGTTTTTTTTTTTATTTCACTTTCAGTTTTAGTTATTACAGGAGAAATTAATTAAAACGAGAAATGATGGCTTGGAAACTAGCTGTAAAAAAATGTTAAATAAATTTAACCAATTAAGTTTTTTTATATTTTATTTCAGTTAACATTCATTTTGTTTCAAGTAATGATTTTTTTATGGCTTTAGTTTTAGTTAATGATAACGACCCTGCTTACAGCTGTAGTTTACAGATGTGTTTTACATTATTTGAAATTAAACATTTTATTTTTTCACAGAAAACAAAGCTGATGGGCTGCAGACTGCAGTGATCCTCTGCGTCCACTAAGAGGCGCCAGTGACACACACACACAC
>NW_015644341.1:296906-299390 GCF_001515625.1 Sinocyclocheilus rhinocerous
CACACACACACTCTCTCTCTCTCTCTCTCTCTCTCACACACACACACACACCGTCACCTCCATCATCTTCATCACTCCATCACCTTCATCATCTTCATCAGCAACATCATAGTTTTGTTTTTTTTCTTGTGTGAAGGATCTAAGGATCCTCAAATGCAAACTGTGTGTGTTTTGCTTCAAGAAACCAACCATACATTTGTCTTGTGTTTTACTTTCTTTCTTTCATATATTTATTTATTCGTCATTCATTCATTTATAATATTTTATCATTTAATCGTTTTATTATTCTATTTAATCATATAATCATTTATAAGAATAATTTTAACCATTTATATACTACAAATAATATATTTCTTTGATTCAATAATTGATCAGTCATTTGTATTATATTACAGTTTTTAATATAATTTTTCCACTGTTGTTTAGTCTCATGACTGTGGGTTTCAAGGGCTGTTTGTCTTCATGAATACGAGATAAGTGGGAATGTTTATGGAAACGCAAGGTTTATGGGATGTTGTTGTGAAGTAGTTTGGTATCACACTACTTGTTGAATTTGTGCTCATCAGAAGAAGTCTGAGCATTGAAACATACGCAACTAAGATTATTCAATAAACTCTGCTCCATTTTTATCATCATCATTTCGTCTCCTGCTTCTGCTCCTCTCTGGCTTTGCTCAGTCAACTTCTTGGCTGATAGAAGACTCTTCTGAAGACAGTTTTGGGTACCAGACATGACTTGATGTTAACAGGTTTTGGGTATTAGACAGTTTTGCTGACTAGTTGTTCTGTTACCAGACAAAACTGAGGCATGATCTAACAGGGGGGATTCTTGGGTAATTTTACATTTCAAAGCATTAGTCAATAAAACAGAGGTAAATGCAGTAATAATGTGGTAAAAACATGATAACATTCAAAACTTTGCATCATCCACCCCCATCCACACACACATCAAGAAACCAACCATACATTTGTCTTGTGTTTTACTTTCTTTCTTTCATATATTTATTTATTCGTCATTCATTCATTTATAATATTTTATCATTTAATCGTTTTATTATTCTATTTAATCATATAATCATTTATAAGAATAATTTTAACCATTTATATACTACAAATAATATATTTCTTTGATTCAATAATTGATCAGTCATTTGTATTATATTACAGTTTTTAATATAATTTTTCCACTGTTGTTTAGTCTCATGACTGTGGGTTTCAAGGGCTGTTTGTCTTCATGAATACGAGATAAGTGGGAATGTTTATGGAAACGCAAGGTTTATGGGATGTTGTTGTGAAGTAGTTTGGTATCACACTACTTGTTGAATTTGTGCTCATCAGAAGAAGTCTGAGCATTGAAACATACGCAACTAAGATTATTCAATAAACTCTGCTCCATTTTTATCATCATCATTTCGTCTCCTGCTTCTGCTCCTCTCTGGCTTTGCTCAGTCAACTTCTTGGCTGATAGAAGACTCTTCTGAAGACAGTTTTGGGTACCAGACATGACTTGATGTTAACAGGTTTTGGGTATTAGACAGTTTTGCTGACTAGTTGTTCTGTTACCAGACAAAACTGAGGCATGATCTAACAGGGGGGATTCTTGGGTAATTTTACATTTCAAAGCATTAGTCAATAAAACAGAGGTAAATGCAGTAATAATGTGGTAAAAACATGATAACATTCAAAACTTTGCATCATCCACCCCCATCCACACACACACACTCACGTTTTAGCGATGGCCACCACACTGGTGATGTTCTGGAAATCATTCGCTGTCTCCACCTTTATCTGCCACACAAACACACTTCACATGTCAAACATTACCCACAATCCATCTGGAGCAACAGAATGACGCATTCAGTGAAAACAACCTTTGAGAAAAAGTTCACTTTAGCATACTTAGAAAAAACATTATGGAAGCAATATACTTTAAAACAATACACTAATATGATAATATAAATTCTAAAATGCTGATTTGCTCCTCAAGAAACATTTCTGATTATTAGCAATGTTGAAAATACGTTATACATGGACACTGTGATACATTACCATTTAAAAGTTTCAAGTAAATAGGATTTTTTAAAATAAAAAACTAATGCTTTTGTTCATCAAGGACGCATCTAATAGATCAAAAGTGACAGTAAAGACATTTATTTCAAATAAATGCTGTTCTTTTGAACTTTCAAAGAATCCTGAAAAATCAAATGTATCAGACTTTGTAAATAAACGGTAAGATGCTCTGAGGATCAGATTAAGAGCCGCTGAATTACAGCCAGTCAGTTACACATCTGATGACTGATGAAAACAAATGAGTGATGAGATGAAGACGTGATTGTGAAACGAAAGTTCACTCTAGATTCTGGAAAACCCCATCATAACCTCCACCCAGACCTCAGAGATACTGATCTGAGATCATGAGAGGAACAGACCTCCACCCTCAACACACACACACACACACACTCACTCACACTCACTCACACACACA
>NW_015644341.1:299720-308272 GCF_001515625.1 Sinocyclocheilus rhinocerous
CACACACACACTCGCTCACACACACACACACACACACACACACACTTCACATCTTCACAGACGGCCCAATCAGAGTGCAGTGTGTGTGATGACATCATCGGCTCCTACCTTGCCCATGCCGGAGTGGGCGTGTCCCATCTTCACCACCACTGGGAGTGATGCGGTGGGCAGCTGCAGGAGAGAGCAGAGGTATTTTAGGCTGATGTGGTTTTATCGTGACTGGAATGTTCTGGGCAAGCCATGTGAGGAAACGAGTCACCGCCACAGACAGCCGCCCAGTGACTCCTGGAGAACACCAACACACACACACACACACACACACAGAGCCGTTTCTCTGAGGCCTCATGAGGCTGGAGCACAAAGATCAACTCATTTCTCTTTTTCAACAGTGGAGCATGACGCTGCGCTTTCACAAAACAGATAAACATTATCTCGTGAAGACTAAACCCGACACGTCCTTAAACACACAATTACATTCTTCATAAACGCATGCTATTTCCAGCACAAATAGATTATTTAGTGTTGTGTGAGATTACTCTCACTTTTACTGCATTCCTGCCACAAAAACGTACCGGTATATATGAATAAAATTATATATAAAAAATTAAATAAAAATTACACTACCATTCAAAAGTTTGTGGTCAGTAAGATTTAAAAAATACATAGAATATATAATAACACTTTTATTCATTAAGACTGCATTAAATAGATCAAAAGTGACAGTAAAGACATTTATAATGTTACAAAAAAATTCCATTTAAAAAATCCTGAAAAATAAAATACATCACAGTTTCCACAAAAATATTAATGTTTTCAACATTGATAATAATCAGAAATGTTTCTCGAGCAGTAAATCAGCATATTAGAATGATTTCTGAAGATCATGTGACACTGAAGACTGGAGTAATGATGCTGAAAATACAGCTGCGCATCACAGAAATAAAATATATTTTACAATACATTGAAAACAGCTATTTTAAACTGTAATAATATTTCACATTTTTTACTGTATTTTTGATCAAATAAATGCAGCCGTGGTGAGCAGAAGAGACTTCTTTCAGAAACATTTGAGAATTATTTGAACGGTAGTGTACATAAAAATAAGTGCACATATTTGTGTGTCTTTCCATTCAAATGTGCATCACCGCTGAGGAATTCCCCAGAAAACACTCTTACACACACACACACACACACACACACAGGCTGAACACAGCAGTGTTTCCTCTACGAGAGACGAGCAGCCAATTATCTGTCTCCGTCTGTCTGCTGAAGGGCATCACCACATCCCTCGACATTCCCAGACAAACCGTCCGGAAGAGCATCCCGCTGCGTCACACACCCGACACACAATGATGTCTGAGCAGGTCGCAGTCACAGCAGAACCTGACACACGACGAAAGTCAAAACACAAGTGAAACTATTGGTTTAAATGAGAACAGATGCAGTGCACACTAATGAGGGCTCGATTCACTCCAGCAGCTGCTCAAATGACTTCCAGATTAAGGAACACCTTCTTTCTCTCAGCCATTAGACTTTTAAACAGGTAGCCAGAGGACACAGACCAGTCTCATCTATCTCATAGAATAGGTGACTGAATCGCTTCATCTCATTTGCACATCATTAATGTTACTGCTGCTATTATTATCATGTAGTTGCATTCAATTTGCACACGTTACTGTACTTGCACATACAGATGTACATAGTCTATTTGTGACCCTGGAGCACAAAAGCAGTGTTAAGTCGCTGGGGTATATTTGTAGCAATAGCCAACAATACATTGTATGGGTCAAAATTATAGATTTTTCTTTTATGCCAAAAATCATTAGGATATTAAGTAAAGATCATGTTCCATGAAGATATTTTGTAAATTTCCTACCGTAAATATATCAAAACTTAATTTTTGATTAGTAATATGCATTGCTAAGAACTTCATTTGAACAACTTTAAAGATGATTTTCTCAATATTTAGATTTTTTTGCACCCTCAGATTCCAGATTTTCAAATATTGTCCTATCCTAATTTATTCAGCAATCTCAATTTAAATGACCCTTATGACTGGTTTTGTGCTCCAGGATCACATATTTCTATATTTACAGTCTATATTTCTACTAGCATAGTTTTATGTTTTATTATGTTTGTGTGTATGTATATGTGTGTGTTTTATTCTTTATTTTTTACATAGTTTTTGCACTTGTCTTGGCATCCACTGTGGACAGCAAAGAAAGAATTTCTTTGTACAGGGAAACTTGTTTTCCTCACTGTGCCAATAAACGCCTTGACTTTGAAATGAGTCGCTCTTCCGGTCTGAAAGGGTTAGAGGCAAACGCTGTAGACTCACACGTCTGTAACAGCTTTCACAACACGCTTTCATTTACCGCAAGCGCTGGCCGACAGGTAGACGAGAGAGTAAAAACAGACGGAGTAATAGTGAAACAGACGGAGGGGGGCGATTCCCAAACACTCCGGTGTGAGATTCCAGCGCTCCGGCCGTCAGAGTGGATTTTCCAGCGCTGCTGACGCTGATGAACTGGAGCGCTGCTGTGTTTATCATGTTCATGTGCTAGACAAGCGTTTAGGGCTCAAACACATGATGATGATCTGACCACACGCCTGGAACTCTCTCTGCTGTGACACAATCTGCCTGTCTATCCACTTGTCTGTCTATATATCCATCTATCCACCCACCCATCCATCCATAACGGAAAGAGGCTGTGTGTTTCTGATTCTCATCGTGATTCATCGTGTCCTGTCACTCATTCAAGGCCGGGTTTCTTTACACAACCCTGTTACACAAAGTTCAGAGTCGCACTGGAGGATTCTGGGATTGTGTACTGGGCTTATACTGGCACTTCTGACCAACAACGCCATCAGAACACAGATATACACTTACACAGCAGTCTGCTAGTTTCCATCACAGCAAAAGAAAGTCTGAGTAACTGAATCGCCGCACACACAGCAGCACAATGTTCAGTCTGGAAAGCCAGACGGAATCTCACATAATCGCATTTAAATATTTGCAAAATGATGAAATACTTGCACTGGGTGTCTACTGTTAAACAAGTCATCATGCAGTACGAATTTAATACAACCCACAAGGAACACATGAGCGAAGCGCAGGAGTATGTACATCAGCAGACTCAGACGACCTTAAAAACAGCATTCATCATCAATGAAAAATAAACACCAACATAGAAACTAATGCAACTGGAAATAAAATGTATCTAAATTTAACCCATACTGGGAAAAAAATAATAATAATAATTAAAAAAAATATATATATATATACACATATTTTATTTTTATTTTTATTTTTACTAAAATTGAAAAGAAATTATAATAGAAAATAAAAAAATAACACAAACAATATAAAACAAAAATTATGGAAAAAAAATTATATATATTTTTTTGTTTGTTTTGTTTTGTTTTGTTTTGTTTTTTATATATATATATTTTGCCCTCCATATATTTAATTCCAATAAAATATATTAGCATATGGCACATTTGAAAAAAAACTTTTTTTGTGTGTCTATAACATGATGATTTTTCTTGATTTAAAATATATTTTTGCCATTTGGGAAATGCATTTGTTTATAGTTTCTACATAACACCACTACTTCCATTTGTGTTCCTTTATTGCTAATATTTTCCATACTAGACCTAAAGTCACTGAGAATCTGAGTCATTGAGATTTTTTGGGGGGCTTGGTTTTGATGAATGTACCTCTAAAGCCACAGTGTCATAACATGTTATTAATGCGCTTTTTCCACAAAGACGCGATTTTCCGCCTCGATCTGCTGTGGACACGCGCGTCTGCTGTACAACCTCAAAACAGAGGCGAAACAACATCATTATGAGGTCACTTCCATTACGTCATGCGCCTGTAATGTTAATCGGCGCGCGCTGTGATTGGTGCGCGGCTGCAGCGCTCGCCAGTGACGCGTCCTATAGCGCACTATATGTGCTTCGCGTCCGGAGCGCACTGACAGCAGTGTTTAGTCTGCGTTCCCTTCAGAATGAAGCCTTGTTTTGTGCTCGCGTTCCTGCTGTTCTCTCTCGTCTGTCTGATGTACCAAGCGTCAGACGCGTGTTCGTGCGCGATGTCTCATCCACAGGACGCGTACTGCCACTCCGACATCGGTAAGAAACGCGCGTGTGTGTGTGTGTGTGTGTGTGTGTGTGTGTGTGTGTGTGTGTGAGCGATTACAGTTCTTAAGCACGAGTTATTGGTAATGCACGCGTTTGATGACAGTATGCTTCGTGCATTATGTAACGGTACTCGCGGATGTTCTTCGTTAGCGTCCGCTTTCCCGTCTGTTTTCGTTGCTTTATAGCTTCACATGAACAGCCCGTCACATAGAAACAAGCAAGAGTCAAGTGCGTCACTCAAACGCGAAAGCTCGCGAAGAAAGAGTTCGCGGTATCCATGGCAACAAACGCGCGAGAACGCTGAGAGATGATGTTTTTCCACACTGTTCCTTTTCTAAACAGGAGAGTTTTCTTCAGACTGGATCTTCCTAGTAAAGAGTTGTTCGGATGGGTTAATGGTCCGGTTTAGGAGTCTTTCTGAAGGGTTAAACGAAGGCAGGTGGAGCGAGTGGGTGAGATGATGTGACAAAATTACTATAACTTGAACTAAAATTTAAAAAGAAAATATAAAATTAACACTATTCAACAAGATGAAACAAAAACATAAAATATTAAAATAAAATTTAATTCAAAATATTAATAAAAATTATAACTGTCTCAGTAATGGGCATCAATGCTTTGTGCATTGAAGAGCATCATTTAGATGTTGACGAGTTCAGGACCACCGCAGTAATACATCTGAATCTCAGCAGCACAACTGCCCTGGAAAATGGTAGATTAGAATTAAGATCCGTTCACGCTAAGAACGAAAAATATAATGGTAATGATAGCTATATTTGCATCCACACCAATGAACGATAACGTTTTGTTTATTATAAGCGCACACTGCAGTTACGTACGCTACATAATTGCAGTACGCACTTCCAATGATAGCGTTTATTCCGAGAACGATAACTATTATGATAGCTATATTCGCATCCACACCAATAAACGATAACGTTTTATTATAAGCTTACACTGCAGTTACGTACTTTACATAATTGCAGTACACACTTCCAATGATCGCGTTTATTCCGAGAACGATAACTATAACTATTACGATAACTATATTCGCATCCACACCAATGAACGATAACGTTTTGTTTATTATAAGCACACACTGCAGTTACGTACGCTACATAATTGCAGTACGCACTTCCAATGATAGCGTTTATCCCGAGAACGATAACTATTATGACAGCTATATTCGCATCCACACCAATAAACGATAACGTTTTATTATAAGCGCACACTGCAGTTACGTACTTTACATAATTGCAGTACGCACTTCCAATGATAGCGTTTATTCCGAGAACGATAACTATAAATATTACGATAACTATATTCACATCCACACCAATGAACGATAACGTTTTGTTTATTTTAAGCACTCACTACAGTTACGTACTCTACATAATTGCAGTACGCACTTCCAATGATAGCGTTTATTCCGAGAACAATTACTATAACTATTACGATAACTATATTCGCATCCACACCAATGAACGATAACGTTTTGTTTATTATAAGCGCTGATTGGCTGTCAATGTTTTTACCATTCTTTAGCTAGAAAAATGCTCTGAAAATGATTCCAACGATATTGTTCCTCCTGCAATCGATAACGAAAGAGAGAGCAGCTATTAGTAGCTGTCTTTTCAACCACAAAGTATTATTTCTGTCTTGCAGTCATTCATGTTATCACAGAAATACTATTATGAAAGTTTATAGTTCGGATATAAACACTGATGTGTATGGTAGCGAAAGTAATTGGTGCTTCATATAACGTTTGTGTGGATTGCATTATTTCGCCACTAGGTGGCGACAAGTGACTGTTAAAAAATTTATTTGTCATTGAATCATTCATTCAAGAGATTCGTTCAAAAACGCTGATTCATCCAGTAATGAAACAAGTGAAGTATTTATGAGCGAGTCATTGAATCATTCATTCAAACCAATTTTTCATAATTTTAATATTAAAAATTGGTTTATTAAATATATTTTAAATATAAATAAATTTTTAATAATTCATGCAAATTAATTAAACACTTTTACGATCATTAATTAAAAGTTTACGGTCATAAACAATGAAAATTAAGCCATTTCAAAATATAGTACACACACTACCGGTCAAAAGTTTGGGATCAGAACGATTTTTTATGTTTTTTACAGGAGTCTCTTCTGCTCATCAAGGCATATTTGGCAGCACAACATTAATAATTCTAATAATAAATCAGCATATTAGCATGATTTCTGAAGATCATGTGACACTTTATACTGGAGTAATGATGATGGAAATTCAGCTTTGCATCACAGAAATAAATTATATTTTAAAGGATATTAAAATAGAAACCATTATTTTATATTGTAAAAACATTACTGTTTTTTTCTGTATTTTTGATCAAATAAATGCAGCCTTGCTGAGCTTTAAAAAACATAGTCTTACTGATCCCAAACTTTTGAGTGGTAGTGTAAGTGTTTAGAAATGCTGGTGAAATCTGGATGCAAGGTGGTCCTGAAAACATTCGTCAACTTGAAAGTCAAAATTGATTTTACATTCGTAATATACACATTCCTGGTCAAATTTGCATCAACTTTCTGCATCTCTGAAGTGACTTTGCTTTTCAGTCGCCGTCATTAATCACCTGTCAATCATCTCCCACACGTCTTCTGAGTGTCGTCTCGGAGCGAATGCGTTTAACGCCTCGTGAGCGAGGAAACCCGAGCCGGAGCGTCTGGTTAAGAGGCCACGTATGACTTGCATACTGATGATGTGTTTGTGGATAAACTAGATATTGAGATGTCCCATAAAATGTGACTTTGGCTTTGTGCTGGTATCCATGCCGTATGAAAGGCAAAGACTGCAGCTATTGTGAGCGTGTCTGAATCGCTGGCTCGACGCCAGATTTCCTCCAGCACTGCTTTGCTTTCTGCTGCCATGTGTAACATATTTACAGTCATTTAGCAGATGCTTTTTCATCCAAATGAGGACAATAGAAGCAATCAAAACCAATAAGAGAGCAATGATACGCAAGTGCTATAACAAGCCACAGCTAGCTTAGCGCAGCACATATAGCAAGGTTTTTTTAAAATCATATAATAAATAAAAAGAAAACAGATAGAATAGAGCAAGCTAGTGTTAGAGGCCTTTTTTTTTAGCTTTTGTTAATCAGAAGAAGTCAGAATTATAATTGTATAATAAATAAAAACAAAACAAATAGAATGCAAAAAGAATAGAGAAGCAAGTGTTAGTATAGAATAGAATTAGAATAGAGAGTGCTAGAGTTAGAGGGTCAAATAAAGATGTACTGAAATTGACATAAAAGCTTCCGTTTAGCCCAAAACGGACTGATTTAAGTGTATTAATCAATATTTAAATATAAACGGTAAAATAACTAAATAAAAACAGTTTCTACTCCAATTCGTTGTTGAAATACAAACGTTTAAAACCGAAATTAAAGTGTTCATTCAGCCAAAAACTGAGACCGAAAAGGATGCTTACTAGGGTTGCAAAAAGGTGGAAAATTTCCAGTAAATTTCAGACATATTCCAGAAATTTTGGAAAGTTTCCAGGATTTTTTTTTTGAATATTCCAGGAATTTTGGGAAAGTTTCCAGGATTTTTTTTTTTTTTTAATATTCCAGGAATTTTGGGAAAGTTTCCAGGATTTTTTTTTTTTTTTTTTTTTTTTTTTTTTTTTTTTTTTTTTTTTTTTTTTTTTTTTTTTTTTTTTTTTTTTTTTTTTTTTTTTTTTTTTTTTTAAATATTCCAGGGATTTTTGGAAACTTTCCAGGATTTTTGGGGAATATTCCAGGGATTTCTGGAAAGTTTCTGGAAATTTACCAATAAATCAATCAATAAATTCAATCAAGTTTATTTAATAATTAACATTAAAATAAAAGTGAGTTAAAGCATTTTATATCCACTTTTTATTTATATAACTACCGTATTGGCCCGAATATAAGACGACCCTGATTAGAAGACGGCCCCCCTTTTTCCAGATGTACCTTTTGGAAAAAGGCTTTTTAAAAACCAAATTTTTCTCAGTAAAACACATTTTGTCTTCAATTATTTTCATATTGCATATTTTTCCTATTTTAATTTTTGTTTTGAAAGTATGGTAAAAACTGGTAAAATGTACCAACAATCACATTTAAAAAATATACACTTTTTGATATACCATTAAAAAAAAAAAAACAGGTAGCCCATCTGAATTAGGACATTTACGCTATCCATCTAATAGTAGCCTACCAAAATCTTATTAACAGGAGAAGTTAAATCTTACTGTAGTCTTCAAATCTGGGTACTGACTTACGTTTTAAAATCACAAAGGGAGTTTGGTGCCATCAGGCTAACGTGACAGTCACGACTCATGCAGATGTAAGCTTTTCTTTTTCTTTTGTTTTTACTCACGATCTTTACAACACGCA
>NW_015644341.1:308517-312920 GCF_001515625.1 Sinocyclocheilus rhinocerous
TTTTTTTTTGAAAGTAAAAACAAAACAGGTAGCCCATCTGAATTAGGACATTTAGGCTATCCATCTAATAGTAGCCTACCAAAATCTTATTAACAGTCGAAGTTAAATCTTACTGTAGTCTTCAAATCTGGGTATTGTCTTACGTTTTAAAATCACAAAGGGAGTTTGGTGCCATCAGGCTAACGTGACAGTCACGACTCATGCAGCTGTAAGGTTTTCTTTCTCTTTTGTTTTTACTCGCGATCTTTACAACACGCATTACATTACGTATTTCATGGCACACTCGTTTTATGCGTATTTGGCGCCACCTATTGTTGTGGGTGTATTATTGACATGTCAAAGTCTAGACCCTGAATATAAGACCACCGCGTTTTTTCAGATGTATTTCCAAGAAAAAAACATAGTTTTATATTCGGGACAATACGGTAGTAATAAAAACTATTTTCCTCAACAGATTTATTCAAACATCCATTAAATAATAAAGACAACACTAACAGGTTAAGTAAAACATAAATAAGTAACAGTGCATTTATTTATCACTTTTTCAAGCAAAACATTTTACCTAATTTCTTTTGCTGTGTTAGCTGCATAGTTTGTGTGCATCGCTCTGCTTGATCACTTTCACTAATGCGCAAAACAACATGCAAAAACTGTGAAGAAGCATCAGGGCTTCAGCGCCAGACCCACGTTAAACATGTGCTTCCCGCTGCATGCATTATAGCCGTCGCAGAGCAATTTTCTGCCGATATGGGCTCCAGAATGAGTTTAGCGGCGCCGATCCTGCATGTAGCCCCAGTTAGCAGCACTTCTGAAGGCAACTGAAGCGCTCTGTTCACTCTGGAGCGCCGCACTAAAGGCCTTTCAAGCTCCAGATTAGTGTTTTGCGCTACACTTTGGCCCCTAGAGGATAATATCCCGCCAGCGGAGGTCTGGTTCCCATCTGACGTGGCGATGGGGTGAGGAGCCTCAAACTCACACATGAACAATCACAGCTCGCTCCTGTTTCTGTGCCTCTGTCTAAACAAGTGACCAGCTTGCTTCAAATCTCTCTTTATGCTATATGTGACCCTGGACCACAAAACTGGTCAATTTATTTAAAATTGAGATTTATGCATCATCTGAAAGCCTCGGAACATGATCTTTACTTAATATCCTAATGATTTTTAGCATAAAAGAAAAATGGATAATTTTGACCCATACAATGTATTGTTGGCTATTGCTACAAATATACTCCAGCGACTTAACACTGCTTTTGTGCTGCAGGGACACAGATGATCATCAGCAAATATTGGACTCAATCGTTCTGTCAACTTGTATTCTTTCAGTCAGCACAGGTTTTGTGTTTGTTTCTGGAGCTGATTGATCGTAGGCCTCGTTGATCTGAGCTCACGCTCCTCAGTTTTTGAGTTTAAAAAAAGCACTATTTCTGGATAAATTTTGCCTATAATCAGTTTCTGAGTGAAAAAAAACAACATTATTTGTGGATTATTTTCATAATATTTGTGGATAATTTAGATAAAATATTCAGTTTTTGAGTAAAAAAAAAATAGCATTATTTGTGGATAATTTTGGCAAAACGTTGAAATTTTGTGTGAAAAAAAAAAACATTATTTGAAGGAAAACATTATTTATGCATCATTTTGGCAAAACAGTCATTTTCTGAGTGAAAAAAGCATTATTTGTAGATAATTTGCCAATATTCAGTTTCAGAGGGAAAACAAAGCATTATTTGTGGATAATTATGGCAAAATATTTAGGTATTGAGTGAAATTTTTTTTATTTGTGGATCATTTTGTCAATATTCACTCAAAAACTCAAATATACAAAATAAATATAAAACCTGTGCTGATAGAAAGAAAACAAATTGACAAAATAATTCAGTCGAAGACTTATATAATAATTTGTGACCCTGCAGCACAAAAGCAGTCTTAAGTCGCTGGGGTATATTTGTAGCAATAGCCAACAATACATTGTATGGGTCAAAATTATTCATTTCTCTTTTATGCCAAAAATCATTAGGATATTAAGTAAAGATCATGTTCCATGAAGATATTTTGTAAATCTCCTATCTCCTCCTAATCTCAATTTCTGACTGGTTTTGTGCTCCAGGGTCACATATAGCATAATGAGAAATGTATAAGTAATTCTATGTAGGCTGGTCATTTTTGGTGTAGTGTAACAAGATGGGAAATAAATCCCAAAAAAGTATAAAAAAGAGTCTGGAAATGTTTTGTGAAGTTGTGAGCATCCAGCAGTATCTTCAGCAAAAAGACAGCAGAGTTTCTCTGAGCAGAATGAGATCTAATCGATGCGTGTCTCGCTGCAGAGGAGGAGGATTTCTCCTCAGATCGGCACCTACTTTCTGAAATGTGAGTCGATCTCAGTGCTGATGAATATGCATGAGTCACTCTGGGCTTTCATCTATGATTCACAGGGCTTATGCGGGGTTAGGCTCTTAAATATAGCCGCGAGGTACAGTAACTCTGGCGTTTGGAACTGGGTTACATAGTTAAGAGCGGCTCGCAGCCAATCAGAGCGCAGCTCCACACACACTCACACTGGAGTTCAATCACACGACCTTTGAACCCCAGCGCCGACCTCAGGGTTGAACCCGTCAGCAGCCGCTGGAACGCTACACTGAGACGTCTGTCGTGTTTTTATTTACGGTGAACACCGTTTGGTCCGTTAGTTTATGCATCATCACCTAACAATGAGCAACACATTTGCTACAGTATTTATTCATCTTTGTTAACGTTAGTTCATAAAAACACAGCTGTTAGTTCATGTTCGCTCAGGTCCGTTAAATAATATTAACAGATTATTAAATGGACATAATACATAGTATTTGCATTGTTATTATTATAGTTTTTATTCATATTTTGAATTCATTTTTATTTTTTAAGTTTTTCATTTTTAGTTAGTTTTAATATTTTATTATTTTTTTTAAATAATGGATTTTTTTTTTTTTATATATATAAAATTTTTATTATTTTTTTATGATTTTTAATGCTTTAGTAGCTTTAAAATGCATTAGATTAATATTTTGGATTAGTTTTTATCATTTTTATTAATATTTCTATTTGTTATTATTTTTAATGCTTTAGAAACTTTAGAATGCGTTAGATTAATATTTTGGATTAGTTTTTATTATTTCTATTACTATTTTTCTTTATTATTTTTTAACGCTTTAGAAGCTTTAGATTAATATTTTGGATTAGTTTTTTATTTTCATTTATTTTATTTTTATTTTCAAGTTTAGTTAATTTAGTTTTTTGAGTGTTCTTTTTTTTTAAATATCTGTATAATTTATATTCATCACAATTTCGGTTTTAGTTATTTTATTACATAAAGTGTCTCCTTCGCAACTAGTTGAAATAAAACAAGTCTACATTTTTTGTATTTTAATTTTAATTTATTTCATTTTAAATGAAATATTATTTGATTACTATTGCAAATAAAAAATGCTTTTAGTAAAGAAGAATAACTGGTATGAGAGCGATTGGGTGATGCTTCTTGTGTTTGGATCTGATGTGTGTGAAAGCGCAGCGTTAGCTGAATAAATGCGAGTGAATGTCAGGAAAGAAAGCAGGAATGTGAGCCTCACAGAGCAGCAGCAGGTGATGTTCGGCTGGATCGGGTTACTGATGGGAAGCGCTGCAAGGGATTATGGGACATGGCCTCGTTCTGCTGCGTCTCTGAGGAAGCAAACTAGTTCCTCAAGACACGAGCTTCTGTCTAACCATCAGCAGCACACAGAGAGAAACTGTCACACTGTGTATATATATATATATATATATACACTATATATACTTATATACACTAGTCAACATTTGAAGAGGATCAAGACCTAAAACCTAAAATGCGTTCTTGACTTAGTACAACTTTGATTAACTGTTTTGATCCACTTCACATGGTGACTACTGTACATACTTATTTTCTTATATATTAAAAACGTATTTTATTTCAACTAGTCATAATTTCTAACCATAACTATCATTTATTTTAAAGTAGATCTGGAGCACTAAAATAGCTCAAACTAAAATACAAAAATAAGAACTATAGAGACTTTTTTTTTTTTAAATATGTAAAAAATATTAATAATATAGATATTTGATATTTTGTTCAAAATAAAATAAAAAATGACATCAATTTATTAAATAAAGTTTATATATTTAATTTCAGAAAATACATTTAAAATATATGGGGGGGAAATATAATATTAAAAAATAAAACGAATTTGATCATACATTGTGTTTTTATTTGAAATTATTTTTTTGATGATTAAATTATATTATAAATATTTTTAATTCCTATATATATATATATATATATAATAATTTAAATTCAGAAAATACAGTAAAATATAAGAAAAATGTAATATTTAAAAATATCAAAAATATCAT
>NW_015644341.1:314238-318389 GCF_001515625.1 Sinocyclocheilus rhinocerous
TATTACATTATATACATTTATATAATAAAAATTATATAATTTATATGTAATATTCTATATGTAATATACATTTATAAATATAGATATTTCTTATTTATTAATATATTAAAATATATATACATTTTTATATAATGTGTGTATATTTAAATTCAGAAAATACAGTTCATTAAAGTAACATAAAAAAATACATAATAAAAAGGGATTTTTTTAATCATCCATTGTTTTTTTTTAAATTTCTATATATGTATATATATATAAACAATATATTTATAAATATATATACATATATATATATATATATATATATACACACACACATACATACATACACACATATATATATATATATATATATAGCTTCTATTGTCCTCATTTGTAAGTCGCTTTGGATAAAAGTGTCTGCTAAATGACTATACTATACATATATATTAACATTTTTCATGTTTTCTTCTATATTATAAATATTTGAATGGTTTTATTATATGATCTTTTGAATTGTTTGTTAGTTATAGTCACAGTGGCTCATGAATGGGTCTGAATCCAGAAACAGACTGAAGCGTGATGTCAGTGTTTTATCCGTGACGGAGGTCATGTGAAGCGTGTGACACGCACCTGTTCTGCTGGAGCTCATCAGACACAGACGGTTAAATATAGAGCGCTGCGGCTAACGTGAACCGCGCGACCTGCAGACATACTGATGAAAGAACGGCTTGATTAGCACTAAACCAGCCATAACTGAGATTTATACAGAAGCCTTCCATTGATGTATGGTTTGTTAGGAGAGGACAATATTTGGCTGAGGAGTTGTTGTGTGTGATGTGTGCAGGTCGTGTTCACGACGGGAAGCTGTACACGGGTCTGTGTAACTTTAACGAGCGATGGGAGCGTCTGTCTCTGGCGCAGAAGAAGGGCATCAACCACCGCTATCAGCTGGGCTGTAACTGCAGGGTGAGTGCTGAGGGATCATGGGTAACGCGCTCACTATCACTGCATATCCAGCGTCCGCCGTCATTAGCGTTAGATCAGTGAACACGAGTTAAAGTCTGTTTGTATTACATCAGAAATCCAGAAGAAAACAATTTCATTACTGTAAAAAGAATGATTGTATTATATTGTTTGTTAAAGTTTTATGAGTTCAATAAGTAAACATGCTTTTTGATTATTAAAATTTATTTTAAGCATTAAAATGGAATCCAGAATATTTAAAACGTAGAATACATAGAAAAAAACATTGGAAAAATTTAGGAAAAATAAAATGCATTTCATAGGGCCCTAAAAAATGCAATTCTTGTAAAAAAAAAATTTTTTTTTTTTTAATATATTTTTGTTAAATTGTGTACGTTTCATAATTTCAATTAATTATAAATGCTTTTTATTAGTAAAAAAATATATATATATTAAAATTAACCATTAAAGCAAAATCCAAAAAAATTTAAATGGAAAAAATTTTTTGGGGAAAAATAAACAGAATTTGGGGGAAAATAAAATGCATGTCATAATCCGTTTTATTTTTAATGGGCCCTAAAATTTAATTTTTGTCAAATATTTAAGAAATCGTTAAACTAAAAAGTCTAAAAATGTATTTTGATTATTAAAATGTAATTTAACCATTAATAATGGACTCCAGAAAATAGAATTTGGGAAAAAGTCAAATGGATTTCATAGGACCCTAAAAATATAATTTTTGTAAAAAGAAATTTTGATGATAAATTGTGTATTGAAAGATTTCAATTAATTAGACGTGCTTTTTGACGATTAAGATTTAAGTTAACCATTTAAACGAAGTCAAGAAAAAAATGGAATACAGAAAAATTCTAATGGAAAAACTGGAATTTCATAGGGCCCTAAAAATAATTTTTTTAATAAACTTTTATTAAAATGTGCACGTTTCATGATTTAAATGAATTAGACATGCTTTCTGATTACTAAAATTTAATTTAACCATTAAAACCGAATTTTTGGGAAATAAAACTGATTTTATAGGGTCCAACACGCATGCAGACGTTCATTTAGCAATCAAATATCACACGGAACCGATATATATCGTCTGCGATATTATATTATTTGTTAAGAGTTTTATGAGTTCAATAAGTAGACATGCTTTTTGATTAACACACTCTGTGTTTGCAGATCAAGCCGTGCCACTATCTGCCCTGCTTCGTCACGTCCAAGAACGAGTGCTTATGGACGGACATGCTGTCGCACTTCAGCTACCCCGGCTATCAGTCGCGTCACTACGCCTGCATCCAGCAGAAGGAGGGCTACTGCAGCTGGTACCGAGGCGTGAGCGCTCGCGACAAGCTCATTATCAACACCACCGACCCCTGAGAACCGGCCTGAAACCACTACACCACCAGCCCAACCTTTCTGAACCGGAAGATTTTTCATGCTTCTTAAAGAACTCTCTTCTGCTCACCAAGCCTGCATTTATTTGATCCAAAATACAGCAAAAACGGCTGTTTTCTATTTGAATATATTTTAAAATGTAATTTATAAAACGTATAGTTCCAGTCCTTGATTCTGATTGGCTGAGCCGCGTTCGAAGCTGTTGTAAATTAGCTGTTATAAATCCACTGTAAACCACAGCTTCACGGGGCTTATTGCTTTATTATTTCTGTGATTTCAAAGCTGGATTTTCAGCATCATTACTCCAGTCCCATGATCCTTCAGAAATCATTCTAATATGCTGATTTGCTGCTCAAAAAACATTTTGCTAAATAAAATTATTAATTTCTATAATCCCCCCCCCCCCAGTGTATAATGTGTATAATGGAATAGTGTATAATTATTTCAGATAAATGCTAATATTTGGATTCATCGAAGAATCCTGAAAAAATGCACTCAACTTTTTTAAATATTTAGATGATAATAATAATAATAATCAGAAATGTTTCTCGAGCAGCAAATCAGCATATTATACTGATTTCTGAAGATCATGTGACACTGAAGACTGGAGTAATGATGCTGAAAATACAGCTGCGCATCACAGAAATACATTACAGTTTAACAGAGATTCACATAGAAAGCAGCTATTTTAATAGTCAAAATATTTTACAATATTACTGCTTTTGAAGTATTTCGAAGCAAATAAATGCATTGGCTTGGTGAGCAGAAGAGACTTCTTTAAAAAGCTTTTGACTGGTCGTGTACATCATCGAGCACACGGAGCCGTCCGCATTAACCAGATTAAATATGAAGTAATTTATGAACGCAATAAACCCTGCTCTTTTATAGTGATGTGCTGCTTTTTAAACATGATTTCATCAATATGATACCTGCTCTTGTATATGTGCGTGTGCCAGATTTATACTGTTCAGTATCTATTTATGATCGCGCCGAATCGCTCAAAGTATTATTTTCCTTCTTGCTGTTTATGATATAAGCTATGAAATTGTGATTTAGTATTTTTGTATTACTTTAAAGCAAAGATTATAAACGGTAGATCGGTCACGTCTTTTCTACATCTGTGTCTAAGATGTGTTTCTAGTGGGAAAGTCAGATTGGGAGGTACGGATGTGAATCAGATCAGTGTTTTCTGCCACTAAACTCCTGTTGATTTCTGCTCCATTCCTGCGCTGGAGCCTCGGCCTCCGGCTCCTGTTTTTATAACATGTTCATATTCTGTCTGTAACACAAACATCCCGTCTGACTCTCACCGAAGAGACTGAACGCTCGTGTGTGTGTGTGTGTGTGTGTGAGACAGATGACCATTTTTCAATCGATTCGATTCGATTTTTAATTTCTTTGTTTTATATTTTTATAATAAACGTTGTGAAAACGGCTCTGTGACTCTCTTGTCATTATTATTCTGGGAAAAATGAACATGAATGCGCTCATCCGAGTTGGTTTCTTCGTCAGATTTGGAGAAATGCATCAGTGTCTCAGCAATGGATGCTCTGCAGTGAATGGGTGCCGTCAGAACGAGAGCTGATAAAAACATCACAATAATCCACAAGTAATCCACAGCACTCCAGTCCATCAGTTAACATCTGGAGAAGACAAAAGCTGAAACAAATCCAGCATTAAGACGCTTTTAACTAAAATACCATATTTCATAAGAGTCCATAATAAGTCCATAAGTCCGTCTCCTGTTGTCTCTCGCATCAAAATCCAGCCACATATTGTTTAGAGCTGTTTTGGACTGTAAACAG
>NW_015644341.1:319244-326571 GCF_001515625.1 Sinocyclocheilus rhinocerous
ACAAATCCAGCATTAAGACGCTTTTAACTAAAATACCATATTTCATAAGAGTCCATAATAAGTCCATAAGTCTGTCTCCTGTTGTCTCTCGCATCAAAATCCAGCCACATATTGTTTAGAGCTGTTTTGGACTGTAAACAGTGCTTAATTGCAATTAATTAGACATGCTGTTTGATTATTAAGATTTAATTTAATCTTTAATAATGGACTCCCGGAAATAGAATTTTGGAAAAAATTAAATAAAATGGATTTCATAGGGCCCTAAAAATATAATCTTTGTATTTTTTTTTGTTAAATTGTGTAAGTTTGAATGATTTCAATTAATTAGACGTGCTTTTTTATTATTATGATTTAATTTAACCATTAAAACAAATTCAAGAAAAAAAATGTAATACAGGAAACCTCAAATAGAAAAAAATGGAATTTGGGAAAAAAATTTAATGGATTTCATAGCGCCCTAAAAATACACATTTTGATAAACTGTTAATAAATTGTGCAAGTTTCATGATTTAAATGAAATATGCATGCTTTCTGATTCCTAAAATTCAACCATTAAAACGGAGTTTTGGAAAATTAAACGACAAAAACATGACTTTGTAAAATATAATAAAGCAATAAGCCCCAAGAAGCCGTGGTTTACAGTGGAGTTATAACAGCTTCGCGTCGTGCCTAACAACGCCCCTTAGCTGTAATAAATTCACTGTAAACCACGGCTTCACGGGGCTTATTGCTTTTATAAAACGGTTATTCACATATACGTAGTAAGGTTTCACAAAATAAAACAGCAAATAAAGTGTAATGATATTAATAAAAACAGTATTCTTCCACCAAACAATGTAGTTCCTCAGAAACAGTTGTGGTTGCAACAAAGTGGTTGCCGAGCAACACACAGAAGTAAACAAAGGTGAATGTTACTTTGTAGAGTCATTTACAACAGCTTCGAACGTGGCTCAGCCAATCAGAATCAAGCACCGGAACTATCTGTTTTTTAAAACTGATTTTATATGGGACGACACACATACAGACATTCATTCAGCAATCAAAAATCAAACAGCTTCAGTCTTTCAAAAGAAAACCCCTGCATATTTGGGCACATAACAAGTGTGTCTGTATAAATAGACTTGTGCAGATTTCTCTCCTGATTCAGAACACTTTTTCACTGGAGGAAGCGTTATTATGGATTATAGACTCATATTTGAGTTAAAAACGTCTTAATGCTGGATTTGTCTCAGCTTTTGTCTTCTCCAGATGTTAACTGATGGACTGGAGTGCTGTGGATTACTTGTGGATTATTGTGATGTTTTTATCAACTCTCGTTCTGACGGCACCCATTCACTTGCAGTGAGACACTGATGCAATGCTACATTTCTCCAAATCTGACGAAGAAACAAACTCATCCTGATCTCGGCTGGCCTGAGGTTTAGTAACCTGTTTAGTGAACAGGTTAGCGCAGAGACTCACCATCTGCGTGTGGTTGGGGAAGAAGGTTTGCTCGTTGAGCGGGAACTTGTCTGGACCCAGAGTCTGGTAGAGCTTGATCATGTGAGAGAACTGCACAATCCAGACACACAAACACATGCATGATTCATTATTATAAAGAACACAGCGTTTGTCTTCGTCCTCTTCCATCAAAACTCACTCAACCTCAAAAATGAGTTTACTTGAAGGCCATATAACGCATTAAAGAAGTACTGTAACGTGATATCATGTGAGTTCAGTCCCAAACACACTGATAACGCAGTATGTTTAGTCTGAGTTTAGTCTGAGTTTGCACTGAAACAACCCACAGAGTGAATCACAAAATCATGCTTTTCCGTTTAGACCTGTTTTATTCACTTTGTCTGAAAGCAAGTAATACTTCTAATAGAAAAACTAAACTAAAATAAAAATGAGTTTGGCTTGTGGTATACATACTAACTAGCTTTACTGACTGCAGAAATTACTGTGGGTTTTATTCATAACTCAATTGTGTTTGTGAAGATATGATGCATATTTTACAATCACAATAATCATTAAGATCTTTTAAAGTTGTCTTTATTTATAGCAAGTAAGCATCGACTAACAAAGTATTTTAGTTTGATCAGATTATAGCTTTTATTTATGATTAAATTAACTTATAAAAACAAACAATTATAATATCGACCTAAAGAAAAAACATTGTTTAAGCAGTGTTGTTTTAGTATGATTACATTATTGGTAATATGCTTTTTTTTGTGTGTAAATTTTGTTTTCATTTTAAAGTTTTACTAATTTAGTTGTGTGCTTTTGTCATTTTTTTTTTTTATATATGTCTATATAGTTCTTAATCATTTTTATTTCAGTTTTAGTTTTAGTTATAATGGTACTAAAGATAAGAACTGATGCAACTAGTGAAACTAAAACAAGTACAATTAAATAAAATAAGTTTATAGAGATGTTTATATTTTATTATTTGTTATATCTTGTTTAATATATTTTTTTCAAGCAATAAAATGTTTATGGTTTTAGTTTTAATTTTTGTTTTAGCTATCTATAACAATAGAATGATGTAATCAAGTATGGTTTTTATAATAATAATCTTTTTACATTGTAACAATGTTTTTGTCTTTGGGAAAATAAATAGTTTGGGTTAATATTAAAGCAGAATTTGAGGTTTAAACCAAAACATAAATACAATTTGTGACCCTGGAGCACAAAACCAGTCATAAGGTTCCATTTTTTAAAATTGAGATTTATGCATCATCTGAAGCTGAATAAATAAGCTTTCCATTGATGTGTGGTTTGTTAGGATAGGACAATATTTGAAAATCTGGAATCTGAGGGTGCAAAAAAATCTAAATATTGAGAAAATCATCTTTAAAGTTGTTCAAATGAAGTTCTTAGCAATGCATATTACTAATCAAAAATTAAGTTTTGATATATTTACGGTAGGAAATTTACAAAATATCTTCATGGAACATGATCTTTACTTAATATCCTAATGATTTTTGGCATAAAAGATAAATGTATAATTTTGACCCATACAATGTATTGTTGGCTATTGCTACAAATATACCCCAGCGACTTAACACTGCTTTTGTGCTGCAGGGTCACATATGAGAAAAACTAATGCGTTTGGTATTATTTTTATTAGTTTTATCTTTCAGCGTGTGAATCAGTCGAGCATCACTAATAACAGACTCAGACTGACTGATGTTTGTGCACTAGTGAGGGGTTCAGACTCGTTCGACGCACCACCCAGGGTTTGCTGCAGAAGCTGTAGATGGAGAAGAGCGAGTTAACGCTGGGAACGGAGCCGTAGTTCAAGCCGATCACCAGGTTCCTGAAGTCCTCTCCCGGGGTCATGCTGTAGGCGTGCTGACGAACCAGCACGAAATCTGGCCTGAACGATCTGCAGAGACACAGAACTTCATTACCCAGCAGAACCTCTGTGTGTTTTTTAAGCTCAAATTTAAGACTCTTTAAGACCTTTTTTAAAGTGCCCCTATCACACTCTCTCTCTCTCTCACACACACACACACTCTCTCTCTCACACACACACACACACACAGACACACGTTCACATTCTCTCCAGTCATCAGAATACTTTGGCATCTTTACGTTCCCTCATAAAACACTCGCACGTGTGCATCGAAGAACATCACGCTCTTCTGTCTTTGTTTAGCACACATTCAGTTCCCAACATCTGCTAAAAATCATCTTTCAAGCAAGAGGCATTTACACTGCTTTAGAGATTCAGACTTGCACAGATGTGTCTTTAATATCAGTGTTTTTGAATTGTTTTAAGTATAATCAAGTGAATAATCTGAAGGACAAAACACTGATATTAAAGACACAGTCTATGAAAACAAGTCTTGAGATTGTATGTAGTGCTGCTTCTCAATCTTATTCAAGGACTTCTAGATAGTTTAGCTGGAAAAGCACAGAATTTTTTTGTGCATTATAGTATAAAAGTTTGGGGTTAATATGATTTTGTAAAATAACTCTTTTATTGATCAAAAGTGGCAGTAAAGTCATTTATAATGTTGCATAGGTTTCCCGGTTTCTAATAAATGCTGTTCTTTTGAACTTACTATTCATCTGTGAACCCTGAAAAATCACGGTTTTCACAGAAATATTAATGTTTTCAACAGAAATGTTTCTGGAGCAGCAAATCAGCATATTAGAATGATTTCTGAAGATCATGTGACACTGAAGACTGGAGTAATGATGCTGAAAATACAGCTGCGCATCACAGAAATAAATTACAGTTTAACAGATATTCACATAGAAAACAGCTGTTTTAAATCACAATAATATTTCAAATTTTTTACTGTATTTGTGATTAAATAAACACAGCTTTGGTGAGCAGAAGAGACTGTAAGTGTGTGTGAGTGTGTGTTTCTTAAAGGGCCGGTTCAGCTCATCCGCACACACACTATTAATAGTGGCTTGTATTAAGCTAGTATAAGATGTCTGCTTAAGTGAGGCAGGTATAAATAATCTCCATGTGTTTGGCAGATGATGGACATGTGAAGCCGAGAGTGTGAGAGGCCCAGACACTGCAGGCTCCATTACAGCCACGCTGTTTTCATTAAGATGAGCTTTATTAATACAGCAGCTCAAATCACACGCTTTATTTGCTCTTCAGCTGCACACAGAAAACCAGCCACTGCTTCAGACTTGAATCACATATAACCCACATTACACACTGAGTGATGGAGAAAGGGTTGTGTTTCTAGTCTGAGCACACATTAACGCTGAAAACACCACACGCAAACGTAAATTTTATAAAGAAAATAAAATGTATACAAACCTTATAGACGTTAAAAACAACAACAAAATCTAATAAAAATGATCAATACACAACAAGACTATTATAACCTTACACAAAGTTAAAATGAAAACAGAAAATATATTTAAACTCTATTAAACAAACGTCCGAGATATGGATGAGATCAGAGTAAAAAACAGTGAAAAATGAAAAGTGCAAAAATAATGAGTGTTAATAACAGGTTTCCATTGGTCGGTCAAACAGACAGTCCCGCCCCCAAACTCACGCCATTGGTCAGTTCCTCCAGCTGAACTTCAACACTTTGATCATTTTAAAAAGTACAGCTATACACCAGCATTTTGAAGGCACTAAATCACAGATATGAATTATAGATTTCTACAGTCCATAACCACAAAATCAACAACAATATAGTCTGATCTGATCAAATGCATTATTATGATGCCAGCGTCAGACATTTACTTCATTAAGGGACAATATTAACCACTGGAAATGACTTTCAGAGGCGTTTTTATATTTATAAAACACCAAAATAATAAACATCAAAAGCTTTTTCAAACCAAAAAATTATGACTTTGTTACATACGTAAATACAGTAACCCGAAAGTTTGGGATTGGTACGATTATGCATTTATTTGATCAAAAATACAGTGAAAATTGTGAAATATTATTCTAATGTAAAACAGCTGTTTTCTATGTGAATATCTGTTAAACTGTAATTTATTTCTGTGATGCACAGCTGTATTTTCAGCATCATTACGCCAGTCTTCAGTGTCACATGATCTTCAGAAATCATAATAATATGCTGATTTGCTGCTCGAGAAACATTTCTGATTATTATCAATGTTGAGAACAGTAGTGCTGCCATAACTGAGTCTCTAGAGGACACACGCACCGGACGCTCTGATTGGCCGCTGGCTCGGAGGCGGAGCTCTGATTGGCCGGTGGCGTGGAGCGAGAGCGCGGGATTGGTGCCAGACTCAAGTTGCCATGGTTACGCTCCGGAAACGCATTCAGGCCGCTGGGAAAGAAAACAGGAGAAAGTCCAAGAGACAAACAGCCTTCCTTCCTCTGTAACTCACGTCTGGAGGACAAACGCCGCGCTGATCATCACTTCTCATGCAGATGTTAGAGCAAATCTAAAATTCTAATTACTCTTCATGATATATTCATTTATATTAAATAAGGCCCTTAACTGGCTGAAAGGCAATTAAAAAAATATCTGCTCAGTAATTTTATAGAAATTCAACATACACTACTGTTCAAAAGTGTTTTGGTGCTTTTATTCATCTGTGATGCATTAAATTGATCAAAAGTGGCAGTAAAGACATTTATAATGATACAAAACTTTTCTATTTCAAATAAATGCTGTTCTTTTTAACTTTCTATTCATCTGTGAATCCTGAAAAATATAATGTGTCACGGTTTCCACAAAAATATGAATGTTTTCAACATTGATAATAATCAGAAATGTTTCTTGAGCAGCAAATCAGCATATTATACTGATTTCTGAAGATCATGTGACACTGAAGACTGGAGTAATGATGCTGAAAATACAGCTGCGCATCACAGAAATACATTACAGTTTAACAGAGATTCACATAGAAAACGGCTGTTTTGCATTAGAATAATATTTCACAATTTTTACTGTATTTTAATCAAATAAATGTAGCTTTGGTTAGCAGAAAAGACTCTTTCCGAAACATTAAACTTTTCAACATTAGTCTAAGACCAATGGTTGTCATTCCAAACAGTCTCTCTCTCTCACGAACACACACACACTCTCTTTCATTCACTCACACACACACACACACACACACACGAGCACGCGCTCTGCTCTGGCGTCGTGATCCTATCTGGAATCTGGCAGGTATTTTTGGAGCTGAAGCTAATGTGTGTCATTAGGGTGAAGAATGCAAGGTGCCTTTCACCCGATCACATGACCAGCGCTCATAAACACAGAAACACACACACACACAGACACACACAACCACACACACACACACACACACACTCACACACACACCGAACAAGATTGACTCGAACTAGACATCAATTAATGCACGCGTGTCACCTTATCCACATATGCACAGATTCCTTTTTGCTTGAGCAATTTATGATATATTAATGCAGAACAGAACATTTTTATTCACAAACATGTCTGTATTTGTACAAATCGCTGCACAATCATTTAATCCTGAATTCCACAGACTCAAATTGAAAGGCATTTGTTTGTGGTTAGTAAGATACATGTGTAAAATTTATGCAGTACATGGATAATTGTGCGTGCATCTATTAATCATTTAGAGTCTAATATCATCCCATATATATAAGGTTTGGTCGTGAATCTCCTTGAGTCACTTTGCTCATGTTCACAGCTGCACATTTGAACGAAAGGAAGCGGAGCTCTTCAAACCCTCATGAGCCTCAGTCAGTCCTTCAGGCCTGGAAACAACTGATGAATCACTGACAACAGATGGACAGACACACAGACACTCGCACACACTCACACACACACGCACACACAGACACACACACTCACACACACACACAGACACACACACACACACTCACACA
>NW_015644341.1:326603-329680 GCF_001515625.1 Sinocyclocheilus rhinocerous
CACACACACACACACACACACACACAATATAAGTATGAATGAATGAATTAATTATTAAAGAATTAATGCATAAATAAATAATGTTTTATCAGGCCATGATTTTTTGTTTTTCTGGTTTTAATTTTAGTTTGAGTTGCTCTGAGGTCACGAGGACACAAACACATGGAGCGTCCAGCAGCAGCTGAAGCTCAGGAGGACGCTGGTCTGAGCAGATGTTTCCATAAGAACATCAGCACAAACAGCAGGACCTCACAAGACTGTAAACACGCTACCGGAGCGTGACGTCACACACCACCGGCACAAAGAGCACAAAGTGTCTGCTGTGAGTCCTGCGGCTCTGTGGAGTGTTATTAAGAGCCTCAGATAACGAAGCTCAGACCCACAGCATCCAGATGAAGGTCTACTGAGGCTCAAGTCCAGCTGTGTATCTGTGTGTTTTATCAGTGTTCTGCTTTATGTACTGTTACAAACATCTAGTGTGCAGTATGCAGTAGGCTGACTGTGTGTGTGTGTGTGTGTGTGTGTGTGAGAGAGAGAGTGGTGTGATCACGATTCACTCCATCATCTCTTTGATTATTAAGGTTTCACTCTTTACGTTATGACTGAAATAAAGTACTAAAATATTTCCATCACAACAGCCACTTCTGCCACTTTCAAATATTAGCACACCTGAACACCAAAGAGATGACAGACAAACATGAGATGAAATATGAGGCATGAAAAATCCTTGTCAATAAGCAAAATATATAACAGAATATCAAATAAATAAAAAGTCCAATGACATAATCATAAAGTAAAAATAAAATAAATAATACATATAAATTCATTTAAATAAATAAATAAATAAAAACTTTAAGACGTCCAATTAAAAGATTATGTTATAATAAAGAAATAATAAATATAAATGAATTGATTACTTAACTAAAACAAAAATAAATAAAAGTCTAATTAAATAATCATAAAGTAAAAAAAAGTTAAATAATAAATATAAATTGATTAAAATAAAGCATTAATAAATATATAAACAAATAAATAAACTAAAAACTTTAAGAAGTCCAATTAAAAATCATAAATACTAAATAAATAATAAAATATAAATTAATTAATTAACTAAAATAAAAACTTTAAAGAGACTAATTAAATAATTATAGAGTACTAATAAACTAAATAATAAATATAAATTAACTGAAATAACCCGTATCCTTAAATAAATAAATAAAGTAAAATCTTGACTTAAATAAGTCCACTTAAATAAACAAACGAACAAAAAAAATGAATATATATATATATAAGCTGCTGGTTGAGAAGCACTGATCATAACTATCATCAGCCTGTTAAAGAAGCAGGATGATGATGATGTGTGTGTTTGTTCCTCTACATAGCAGAGCTCAGGAAACACACACACACACACACACTCACACACACACACATGCGCACAATGGTTCACAGATGTAGAGTCAGAGATGCTATCGGCGCTGGAACGGTGTCCGTCTAGACGCTGGGCTGGAAACACACACGCAAACACAGGAGAATCACAGCAGAACACACACACACACACACACTCACCTGGCTCCACGCGGATCTCATACTCGCCATTCAGCTTCCGTCCACTGAAGTACTTGACCTGAAAAACAGCACAGGAACCTCGTCAATCAAGCAACAGACAGGTCTGGATCATCAGGATCTGCTCTACAGTATTCTAGAGCACACACACACACACACACACACACACACACACACGAGCAAGGTCAAGCTCCGCCAGACAGACAGAAGCGGAGCTGGTCTGTGGAGTGATTGTCTCCTCACACCGAGCAGCAGTGCTGGGAAAGAGGCCCGTCGTCTCCCAGAGACCCTCTGACTGCGCTCAGGAATGCACAGAGGAGCAGACAGACAGACAGACAGCGTCTGCTCTCCTCATGTTCATCGTGCATCAGCGCTGCGTCTGCAGAGAAACGCTCTGACCGTCTCTCTCTCCCTCTAGTGGACAAACACACTCACTGCTTCCGCTCTTAAACACACCTGAGCTGCTCTTTACATTTACCGTCAATATGTTAAAATAATAATAAACAAAAATAACATACTAAATATATTCATTTATATAAAATTATTCATATATAATAATTTAATGTTCTTTAGGGTTCAGTGATAGATTTATATGACTTTTCCACTTGTGTTTGTGATTACAGAATAAAGTTTTGTAAATGATTTGTTTTATAAATTGCACAAATGGCAATTTCTCAGCAGTTTCAACTCAATTTCAGAGCTTGGCTAGAAAAATAGTAAACTATATATTTATTATAGCTATTTCAATTATTATTTTAAAGATTTTATTAGGTTATTAGATCTTATTAGACATTAGATTTTTTTTAACTTTTCATGACTTTTTCAGATTTTATTAATTTCCATGCCTTTTTTTCCAGATTTTATTAATATCATTCCTTTTCCAGATCTAGAAATCTCATTTTTATTTATCAAGCTTTTCTAAGAATTCTATTCTAAAATAAAAACAGCAGTTGTTGAGGGAGAAAAATTGCAGTTTTATGTTGATTTGAACAATTCATCTTAAAAAGCTTGTTTTTTTCTTATTTTAAGCCATCTTTAAAAACCTCCTAAAAGCAAAATTGTGTGTTTGTTATGTTCTAGTTTAGATCAGATGCCTTGCGTGTAAATATGAATATGTGTTGAGTTTTTTGAGTCTTTTTCAGATTTCATGAATTGTCATGAATTTTATAGATTTTCATTATTCATTATTTCTCCAGATTTTATTATGTTCAATATATATATATTTTTTTTTTTTATTTAATTGTCATGACTTTTTCAGATTTTATTATTTTCACAACTTTTACATATTTCATTATGTCCATGACATTCTTTCTCAGATTTTATTATTATTTACATGACTTTCTCAGATTGTATTAATCTTTATGAATTTTTCACATTTAATTGATTTTCATGAACTTGATAGATTTTTCAAGATTTTCTCAGATTTTATTATTTTCACGACTCGTTCAGGTTTTAATCATTTTCATGATTTTTTTTTTTTTTTTTGATTTTATGAATTTTAATGACTTTTTCAG
>NW_015644341.1:329763-331182 GCF_001515625.1 Sinocyclocheilus rhinocerous
AACTTTTTTTTTTTTTTATTAATTTCCATGACTTTTCCAGGTCTAGAAATCTCATTTTTATTTATCCATCTTCATTAAACAATTCTATTCTAATTAAAAACAGCAGTTGTCGAGGGGAAAATTCCAATTGAATCTGGTTTTGAACAGTTGATCCTATTTTAAAGCTTGCTTGTTCTTATTTTAAGTCACCTTGAGACCCTGAGTGAACTCTGCATGTTATGTTCTGGTTTAGATCAGATCCTCAGCGTCAGTGTAAATGAGTCTCTCACCAGTCCGTGTGCGGCTCGTCGATGACCAGCAGGACTTTGGGTTTGCGTACGCTTGGGTTTAGCGGCGGAGGCTTTGGCCTGAACGGCGCTGGCGATCTGAGCCGTCTTCACCACGCTGGAGAAGGAGCTGAGGAAGCCCTCGGGGCCCGGGGCCGGGGC
Organism: Sinocyclocheilus rhinocerous; assembly: GCF_001515625.1. NCBI lineage: Eukaryota > Metazoa > Chordata > Actinopteri > Cypriniformes > Cyprinidae > Sinocyclocheilus > Sinocyclocheilus rhinocerous. The sequence goes on from NW_015644341.1 coordinate 330,192, forward strand.
CAGGTGGACGCTGCGGGTCCATCATGTAGCCGCTGGGAAGGTTAGCTACGAAGCTGCTGTCCGACAGATGCCTGCGCAGGTAATTCATGATGACTCGCCTGAGACACACACACTAACATCAGTGAGTTTAACTCTTCAGCTGATTCTTTTACAGGACTGTTTCACTTTTCATTCATTTCAGTGACTTTAGGATTTTAATAATTCCCATGACTTTTCCAGATTTTATTGTTTTTTTATTATTGAGGTTTTGTTAATTAATTCATTTCCATACATTTTGTCAGATTTCATTAATTTCCATAAATTTTGTCAGATTTAAATTAATCAATTTATTTCCATGCATTATGTCAAATATCAATTAATTAATTCTCATGACTTTTTGTCAGATTTTAATCATTTCAATAACTTTTGGTCACATTTTATTCATTTCCATACACTTTGTCAGATTTTAAATAATTAATTAATTTCCATACATTTTGTCAGATTTTATTAATTATTTAATTTCCACACATTTTATCAGATTGTAATTAATTAATTTCCATACATGTTGTCAGATTTGATTAATTTCTTTCCCAGCTCTAGTGATCACATATTCTCTCATATATCCAGGTTTTCCAGAGACTGAATTCTGTTCTTCAATAAAAGTTGAAGTAGATGAAGTAAAATGAGAGAAGAAAGAAAGTCTTAACGAGCGCTGCAGTCATTAGAATAACGAGCGTTTGCAGGGATCAGCAGCAGACGCTAATGAAACATGTCCAGTTCACTGATCAACACAACACACTCTCAGCCTTACATAACCAATGTGACACACCAGAACACCAGAAGATCCGCAGATCTTAATTAAGCAGCAGCAGTGTCATTAACACAGCAGTCGCCTAGCAACCGCTTCTGCTTGATCACATGACATCAGAGATCAGCTCATGGATCTGTGAATCACACTCACTCACAGACACACACACACACACTCACACACACACACTCACACTCACACTCA
>NW_015644341.1:331295-338420 GCF_001515625.1 Sinocyclocheilus rhinocerous
ACACTCACTCACACTCACACACACACACACTCACACACACACACTCACTCACACACACACACACACACTCACACACACACACACACACACACACACACACACACTCACTCACTCACACACACACACACACTCACTCACTCACACACACACACACACTCACTCACTCACACACACACACACACTCACTCACTCACACACACACACACACTCACTCACTCACACACACACACACACTCACTCACTCACACACACACACACACTCACTCACACTCACTCACACACACACTCACACACACACACACACTCACTCACACACACACACACTCACACTCACTCACTCACACTCACTCTCACACTCACTCACACTCACACTCTCACACTCACACACACTCACACACACTCACACTCTCACACTCACACACACTCACACACACTCACTCACACTCACACACACAATGAGCCGCTGATTTAAGCAACGGTACAAAAGCAGCACCTGACATGTCCCGAAACGGATTCTGTACCGAATGCTGATTATATAACACCAAATGATGCATAACATGTGAAGCATTTTAACCCGTTTAATCCCAACTTTTTCCCAGACATGAAAATATCCAAACGATGTGTCATTAGTAACCCTTTGAAGTAATCAATAATAATTTTTTGACAATTTTTTTGAAAGGATAACGTGTATCCAGAACTAACACATTTCTGCAGTCATCAAAACTGTTGTATATCTCAGCCAAGCTATTTTAAACTCTGTTTCATCACATTCTAGGGTTAAAAACCCTTATACAACACTGATAGGAATACTGAGAGAAAAATACAACCATCAACATATTTCAAAATTGCTACTTTATATAAAACTCTTATATTAGTACTTCAAGTATCACAACATCAATATTGTAACTTAATTTGTAATTGAACTTTGAATTCAGTGCAATATTCACTGTAACGTTGTCATTGCAGCATTTTAGTGCAACCTTCACTAATAGCTGCAACTGCTTTTATATGTATATCTACATTTACATTACATTTAGTCATTTAGCAGACGCTTTTATCCAAATATAAGCACAATAGAAGCAATCAAAACTAACAAAAGAGCAACAATACATAAGTGCAAATGGTTAGCCTAACACAGTACAGGTAGCAAGGTATAAATATATATATATTTTATATATATCTACATGCACGGTATTATTCCACAGGTCACTATTGTTGCCATCAACATGTTTACTCATTCTATGACACTAATTAATGCTATAATTATATAATTAAAAACTATACTTAATGGTAGACACCTTAAAGATAACATTGCACCAAAAATCTTTACTATATCTTTATGTTAACATAGTTTACTAGGCTTTTGTTTCGGAGCTTCGGTGCAGGCATCATCTTCTCAAGGTGCAAACAGGAAGTAAACTGCTCTTATTATATATAATATTATTACTTATTGAGACCCTTTATTTTTTTCCATATTTGCAGGAAATGCACTAAAACACCAGTCAGTAACATTTTTAGAGTTTTATAAATGAAAACCTTCTTCACGGTCACCATCATGGGATTAAATGGGTTAAAACACAAAAAAATCACTGTGAAAAACACAGTTAAAGGGTCTAAAATAATCAGAGAACAGCTCTGGTGGACTCGTGTAGCTCGGCAGAAGTTTGATTTGATCCTCAATCAACAATCAAAAGACAATAAATAATAATAATAATAATGTTAAAAAATGCATGAAAATAATCCCACAACGCACTAACGGTCTCCGGTGAAATCCAGAGATGCTTTTTAAGGTTACACTGAAGAGATTAAACCACCAGCAAGGCCAGCGCAAACTATGATACTATTAGGATGCAAATGCATTATTTCAAGAAATGATCAAATGCAAATGTGTACCTCAAATGCAAGGCAAGTCGCTTTGGATAGAAGCATCTAACAAATGCATGCATGTAAAGTAAAATATAAAAAGACCAAAGACACCAGAGAGCTGTTTGGTGTCAGCTTTTATTCCATTCGAATGGACAAGAAACCAAACCAAAACTGACCAGGACAGAACTAAATATCAGGAGCTAACAACCAAACCAAACAGTGTTTCAGTTCTGCACATTTATAAATGTGATGTGATCGTGCAGTTACATGACTAGATTATCAGATGATTTCCTCACATCTTCTTCATCAGGAAAGGTTTTCAGTATCAGTGTGGCATGCACTGTATCTGTTCAGCCAGATTAATAATTAACTGTTACGTCTATATGACATGCATAAACATAAACTTACACCTTTGAACTCAATATTATTTCTCTCATTGAACGCAGCGCAGTAATTTAGCGCATGTTATGACACGAAATCAAGTTATGATTTTCTTGCTTATTATTTTTGTCTTGTTTTCTAGTATAAACATCTAAAAATTCTTGAATCAAGATTAATTTACTTTACAAGTGGCTTAAGATATTAATTTTTGTTTTCTAAAAAAGTTCTTAAAACAAGCAAAAATATCTGCCAATGAGGCAAGAAAAATAATCTTGTTTAGCCTTGAATTAAGATTATTTATCGTGATTAATCACATCCAAAATAATAGTTTGTGTACATGTGTATATTTATTATGTATCTATAAATACACACACATGCATGCATGCATGTATAGATTTAAGAAAAGTATGCTATGTTTATATATTCAATATATTTATATATAATATAAATTATATGAAAATACATATATACACACATGTAAATATTTTCAGAATATATACTGTATGTGTGTCTTTATATATACATAATAAATATACACAATACATATTATATAAACAAAAACTTATTTTGGATGCGATTAATTGTTGCCCAGCACTAATTATTTTTCTTATCTAAATTTTGATAATTGTTTTTAGAAAACAAGACTTAATATCTTAAGCCATTTTACTCGTCCAGTAAATGCATCTTGATTCAAGAATGTTTAGATGTTTATACTAGAACACAAGACAGAAATACTAAGCAAGAAAATCATTTGTGCAGCACCGTAACAGATCACATGACAGTGCAGCTGTTCTTCTGCGCTGCAGGTTTTCTGCTAGTCACAGAACTAGAACCATATGAGACAGGAAGTGCATTCGAAGCACTTCCACTTGAGACAGGAAGTGCAGGGGAGAAGCGATTAGTTGAGACAGGAAGTGCATTCGAGGCATTTCCACTTGAGACAGGAAGTGCAGGGGAGAAGCGATTAGTTGAGACAGGAAGTGCGTTCGAGGCACTTCCACTTGAGACAGGAAGTGCAGTGGAAATGCCCTTCGCTGAAAGAGGAAATGCATTGGAAATGTCCTCAGGTGAGACAGAAAATGCAGTGGAGACACTTTTAGCTGAGACAGGAAATGCAGTGGAAATGCGTTTTTCTGAGACAGGAAGTACAGCGGAGATGCGTCCAGTTGAGACAGGAAGTGCATTCGTGGCACTTTTAGTTGAGACAGGACGTGCAGTGGAAATGCGTTCCGTTGAGACAGGAAGTGCAGAGGATATGCCCTTCGCTGAAAGAGGAAATGCAGTAGAAATGTCCTCAGGTGAGACAGGAAGTGCAGTGGAATTGTGTTTTTCTGAGACAGGAAGTACAGTGGAGATGCATTCAGTTGAGACAGGAAGTGCATTCGAGGCACTTTCAGTTGAGACAGGAAGTGGAGTGGAGGCACTTTTAGCAGAGACAGGAAAAGCAGTGGAAAAGAGTTCAGCTGAGACAGGAAGTGCAGCGGAGACGCCCACATCGGTGTCTAATGTTGAGCTTAAGAGCGTAATGAGAGGTTCTGTTCGTCTGGAGGAGGATGAGGTGTGTTCTGGATCAGAATCTGGACCCTCGAGTGAACTGTCCGAGCTTGTGCACCTGCTGGAGTTGGTGGAGATAAACGTGGTTCGCTCTGGTTCTGTGGCTTCAGCGGTTTGACTAGTTTCTTTTGCGTCTACCCGAGCGATACCAGACACTAAACACTTGTTGCTGTCCTCGAAGGTAATAAGAAACTCTGGGTAGATCTGACACCTGTCGAACACTACGAAAACGGACGGGTCACGTGGATTATCCACACAGCTGTCGTACAGACTTCCTTCAGTGTTTTTGGCCGGAGGGTGGCGGAAACGAGCCGCTCCTCTGGTGTAATACCCAACCAGCACCCTGCACGCGAACATCAGCCTCGTCGCACAACCGTCCTCACGCTCAATCCAGTACCTGGCGTCCTTTGAGAGATAAATCCCTGTCAGACAGAAGGAAAACGTCGTCAGTTCGTTAACACAACGCTTCAACTGTACATACACTGCTGGTCAAAAGTTTGAGTTCAGTAAGTCTCTTCTGCTCATCAAGGCTGCATTTATTTGATCGAAAATACAGAAAAAAAACAGTAATATTGCGAATGTTATTAGAATATAAAATAATGGTTTCTATTTTAATATACTTTAAAATATAATTTATTCCTGTGATGCAGCGCTGAATTTCCATCATCATTACTCTAGTCTTCAGTGTCACATGATTCTTCAGAAATCATTCTAATATGCTGATTTATAAACAATGTTGCCAAATATTAATTTTTTTGGAACCTGTGATACTTTTTTCAGAATTCTTTGATGAAAAAAAGAACAGCATTTATTCAAAATATAAATCTTTGCTTTCACTTTTAATCGATTTAACACATCCTCGCTGAATAAAATTATTAATTTCTTTCAAAAAAAGACAGAATAAAAATTTACTTTAAACGGTAGACTGTTCTTTTCAACTTTTCATTCATCAAAGTATCCTGAAAAACGCATCACAGGTTCCAAAAAGTTTATTCAAAATATAAATCTTTGCTTTCACTTTTAATCGATTTAACATCCTCGCTGAATAAAATTATTAATTTCTTTCAAAAAAAGACAGAATAAAAATTTACTTTAAACGGTAGACTGTTCCCTTTCAGTCGGTCACTCTCGACGTCACGTCGGAGGACCGACGAAATTGGGATCTCGCTTAGAGGGACCAATCTACTTCGAGTGTAAACTAAACGAGCCAATGCACATTGCGCTGCATCTGCTGCCTACTTATACTCACGCTGTGATCAGCAGCAGCTGGATGCAATAATCGCATGCCAATGTGCATTGGCTCGTTTAGTTTACACTCGAAGTAGATTGGTCCCTCTAAGCGAGATCCCAATTTCGTCGGTCCTCCGACGTGACGTCTCCGTTCCCTCCTTCAGGGAACGAGGGTTACATACGTAACCGAGACGTTCTTTTCAACTTTTCATTCATCAAAGTATCCTGAAAAACGCATCACAGGTTCCAAAAAATAAAAAAATAAATATTTGGCTGCACAACTGTTTCCAGCACTGATAATAATCAGCATATTAGAATGATTTCTGAAGGATCGTGTGATACTTTGAGTAACGAAGCTGAAAACTCAGCTTTGATCACAGGAATAAATTAGATTTTACTGTGTATTAAAATATAAAAACGTTATTTTACATTGTAATATATTTCACATTTTTTCAGTATTTTTGATCAAATAAATGCAGCCTTGATGAGCATAAGAAACTAAAATGTTAAAAATCTTAATTTGTACAGTCGATCTGTCATCTACAGGAATCAGAAACACACCCTGTCCATACGCTGCTGTATCCGACGTCTCAAAGTCAACGTTTCTCAGACACGCCGCTTCAACGAGAGAGGATTCGGTGGCGTGGAATAAAAGCCGATCGCCAAATTTCTCCTGCTTGTTCGTAATTTTCATCCGCTCCTTTTTTCTGTGGAAAAATGCATGTTTATGCAAACTAAAAGACGGATGATTTGCGACAGACGATCGGTTCTGATACCCACAACATGAAGTCTTCCCAGAGTTCCCTGTTCTGCACACGCTCGATCCGGCGGACGGTAAAACCCCTCAGAGTTTGGCTGAAGCGCTCGTGGACTCTGACGTAATCCCTGTGAGACGGCCAGAGACGGACTCTCTGCAGATAAACAACAGATCAGGAGCCGGATGCACGGAAAACTTAAAAGGAATTTCACAGGATACATTTCAAGAAGTTCTTGAGTGCAATAAGAACATCTTTTTTTCTTAAGAATCTGACGCACTGATAAACTCGCACTTCAAGGATCGTCTTTTTGCACTTCCTGCAGATTACTCTAATAATCATAATAAGCACCTGACTCGTTTTTGTTGAGTTCTTGCGGAGTTTTGAATTCAGCAAAAAAGTCGCGTCACACGTAATCACGACCGATCATGGTTTACATTGCAAGTCATTGGTGTGTCACTGCAGAACACTTGTGCACCTCGTTAGTCTTACCATGTAGCTAGTGTTGTTGTAAAGCTTAAATATAACAATTAATTTAAAATAATCCAATAAATTCATTAAAACAATTTAACCATTTGGGATTTAAGGCAAGTCTGAGGTTAGCCAAACTTTAAGAAGATAATTTTTACGATAATTTTTAAGAAGATTCTTTTCAAGAATTTGAATTCTTAAGTTTTTATCTAAAGAATATTCTTAAGAAGAATTTTTGGGAATACAAAATATTCGAAACTTTTTTTTAAAGTCAGAAAATAAGAAGAAAATGGCAGTTAAGAAGAAATTTCTTCTTAACTCTTTCCCTGCCAGCGTTTTTTAAACAAGTTGTCAGCCACCGCCAGCATTTTTGATGATTCTCACAAAAAATGTCATGGCCGCCAGAATATTTTGTTGTATGAATATCTGAACACGCAATACATCACAATAAAATCAGACCGTCTACTTTCAAACAAAAAAACCTGTTTAATTCTAGCTTCAAGCATTGTTTTTTTATCAACACTTGAATGTAGTAGGTTTCATAAAAAAAGCAACATTTTGAGCAAATTGCATTTTTATCAAATACTGCATCTGGATCATATTCGGTAATATTATCAGAGCAAAGATGCAGTAGATGGCTTCCATCAGCGCTCCCAAAGCTTGCACACTTTCTGGATCCACATTTCACTCGCTAACATCAGGCAGTTTTCATTTATACGCGGTTAGTGTTGATGATCGCATTATTTTTCATATGCATGCGCTTACATCTGAGATCGCTCGTTTCTGCGTCTTCCTCGCCTGTGTTTTTGATCGAGTGATTCTAGACTCATTCAGGAGATGCGTAATAGCGCCCCCTAGCGTACAACAG
>NW_015644341.1:339372-344750 GCF_001515625.1 Sinocyclocheilus rhinocerous
AGTAACAGCAGTTACTTTGTTTCCATGTATTGAGTGACAGCTCTGGTGTTGCCATGGTGACAGAAATCAGGAGTAAGTGCAGAGCGTTGTGTGTGAACATGATCTTACTGTAGTTCTAGACTAAATATCAACATGTGTTTACTCATCTCACTGCACACAAACACATTCAGTGTTCCTCACAATCAATAAAAACAGTCAAATGCAAACTCAGAATATTATACAAACCTGCAATAATTAAATATGTTAAATAAGACCAATATCATTTATGTATTTAATCACATTTTATTAACTAATGTCTTTGCTGCTGACCTTCCGATGATCCAATTCAACCATACTAAACAGAAATAACACATCTGTTTTAACACCACATAAGAAACAAATATAATGCTTTGATAAATCATGATTATGGGATACAAGTTGAAATTATTACAAAGTCTAAGCTGCCATAATTTTGTCCTTTTATGGTGTAATAATGATTTAGTATGCTGTGATTTTTAACTTTTGATCATAATTATGATTTGGTATGCCATAATTTTAACGTTTTTCTCATAATTGACTTGTGTCAGTTATTGCATGATTTTTACTTATCTTATAATTGACTCGTAATTTTGACCGTTTATCTCATAATTATGTCTGTTATAATTTTATTTTATCTCAATTGACTATCATAATTGCAACTTAAATCGCATTTTAGCTCGTAATTATGACTTACGGTTACCATTTTTACATTTCATCTCAAAATTGACTCACAATTTTAAACTTAAATTGCATTATTACCTTATAATTGACTGTTTGTGTCATAATTATGACATTTTTAATCTCAATTTGATCTTTAAATCATAAATATGACTTTCTTACAAAAATTCTCACAACTGGCTGTTTATCTCATAATTATGACTTTAAATCAAATGATTTTGACCTTTTATCTCATAATCATGACTTACTGTTACAATTTTTACATTTCATCTTGTAATTGATTGTTCATGTCATAATTATTACATTTTATGACATGAATGTCATGTCTTTTTTTAACTTCAAATCATAAATATGACTTTGTTATAATTTTTGCCTCACAATTGGCTGTTTATCTCATAATTATGAATTGTAAATCTCATGATTTTGACCTTTAATCTCATAATTATGACTTAGTATGTCATAATTTTTTTAAAATCTTATAATTGGATGATTTCCGAAAGCATGATTTTTGTCCTCACGTGTCAAGTCAGAAAGGTCTGAGGCGCAGACAGCGTTCTCTCTCTCTTCAGGCCTGTTTCCTGAAGTTTCTCAACTGAATTTGGACAACTTATATAAAAAAAAAAAAATCTAATTTGTATCAAATACTCCATCTGGATCATATTCAGTAATAATATCAAAGCAAAGCTGCAGTAGATGTCTTCCATCAGCGCTCCCATAGCTTCACAGCTCTTTCTGGATGCACATTTCACTCGCTAACATCAGGCAGTTTTCATTTATACGCGGTTAGTGTTGATGATCGCATTATTTTTCATATGCATGCGCTTACATCTGAGATCGCTCGTTTCTGCGTCTTCCTCGTCTGTGTTTTTGATCGAGTGATTCTAGACTCATTCAGGAGATGCGTAATAGCGCCCCCTAGCGTACAACAGGCTCTTTTGGCGGAGAAAGAGTTAAGAATGTTTCGTGAATCCAGCCCCTGTAGTATCGGTTAGCAGTGATGATGAAGCAAAAATCCCAACCTGAAATCCAAAGTCAGGAATGGCATTTTGGTCCCAAAATCCAGGAACGCCTTTAGAAAAGTGAGTCTTAATGGCGCCGCAACATCTGGAAAACAAGATCAGGCAGAATAACGCAATACAACAGGCAGACGCTTGACATAAACCTGCTGGAGAGCGTCGTCACCTCGTTCTGGCGATCTGGACGCCGACCGACGAGACAAACACGGGCCGGCGCCTGACGGCTCTCTCTGTGCCGCTCACCTCATTTCTTTGCTTCATGTCTGTGAACAAGATTACACACAAAAACACAGTTCTGAAAGTTTAAAGTAACTCTGGAAAGCTTGAAGTTTGAAGGATTTACTCAGAGATGTAACAAAGTCAATTAATGTCACTAACATGTTTTAGCAAGTTGATAGCATGATTTTGCACACTGCTAGCATGTTTGAAGCATGATTTAACACATTGCTAGGATCTTTTAGCATGTTGCTAGCATGAATTAGCATGTTCCGAACATGTTTTAACATGCTGCTAGCATGCATCACAATGTTGCCAGCATGTTTTACTACATGGCTTACATGAATTAGCATGTTGCTAGCACGTCAACACTATGCTAGCATGTGGTAGCACATGGCTAACAATTATTTGCACATTGCTGACATTAATTAGCATGTTGCTAAAATGAATTAGGATGTTGATAGCATGTTTTAGCACGTTGCTAGCTTGTTTCTAGTGTGTTTTAACACATTGCTAAGATCAGTTATCCAGTTTGCTAACATGTTTTAACATGTTGCTAACATAAACTAACATGTTCTCAGCATATTTTAACAATACACTAGCATGTTTTATCACTATGCTGGCATGTTGCTAGCATGTATTAACCCATGGTTAATGTGATTTAACAGGTTACTAACATGTTTTAACACTAACATGTTTCTAGCATGTTTTAGCACATGGCTAACATGTTTGACACATTGCAAACATGAATTAGCTTATTTCTAACATGTTTAACATGTTGCTAGCCCGAATTAACATGCTGTTAGCATGTTTAACACATTGCTAACATGTTTTAAGACCTTATTAGCATGTTTTAACATTATGGTAAAGCATGAACTAGCATGAACTGGCATGTTGCGAACATGTTTTGGCACATGGCTAAAATTAATTAGCATGTTGCTATCATGTTTTAAAATGAACATGTTTCTATCCTGTTTTAATACATGGCTAACATGTTTTAACATTACTAGCATGTTCCTAGCATGTTTTACCATGTTTACCATATCATGTTAAAGTTTAAACGTTATGCTAGCATGAATTGGCATGTTGCTAACATGTTTTAACACTAACATGTTTCTAGCATGTTTTAACGCATGGCTAACATGTTTGACACGTTGCAAGTAAGAATTAGCTTGTTTTTAACATGTTTGACACATCACTAAAGTTTTAACACGTTCCTAACACGTTTTATCATGTTGCTAGCATTAATTAACATGTTCCTAGCATATTTTAACATTATTCTAGCATGAATTGGCATGTTACTCACATGTTTTAGCACATGGCTAACATGAATTAACATGTTGCTAACATGTTTTAACACTAACATGTTTCTAGCATGTTTTAACACATGGCTAACATGCTTGGCACATTGTGAGCATGAATTAGCTTGTTTCTAACATGTTTAGCACATTGCTAACATGAATTAACATTTTCCTAGCATGTTTTTACACTATGTTAGCATGTTTAAATATTATACTAACAATAATTGGCATGTTGCTAACATGTTTTAACAAACATGCTAGAAACATGCTAATGTTAAAACATGTTGGCAAACATGATAAGTACATGGCTAACATGTTTGACACATTGCCACCTTGTTTCTAACATGTTTAACATGTTGCTAACATGTTTTAACCAACATGTTTCTAGCACGTTTTAACACATGGCTAACATGTTTGGCACATTGTGAGCATGAATTAGCTTCTATCTAACATGTTGCTAGCATGTTAAGCACATTGCTAACATCTTTTAACACGTTCTTAACATGTTTCATTATTATGTTATTATTAGTATTATTATTATCTTAACTCTTTCCCCACCAAACACGGAATTTTCCGTTATTCATGAGATAACGCTTGCCTTCCAAACACAGAATTTTCCCTGTTTCAGTGTTTTCACTGTTGTACGCTAGGGGGCGCTATTACGCATCTCCTGAATGAGTCTAGAATCACTCGATCAAAAACACAGGCGAGGAAGACGCAGAAACCAGCGATCTCAGATGTAAGCGCATGCATATGAAAAATAATGCGATCATCAACACTAACCGCGTATAAATGAAAACTGCCTGATGTTAGCGAGTGAAATGTGGATCCAGAAAGTGTGCAAGCTTTGGGAGCGCTGATGGAAGCCATCTACTGCAGCTTTGCTCTGATAATATTACCGAATATGATCCAGATGCAGTATTTGATAAAAATGCAATTTGCTCAAAATGTTGCTTTTTTTATGAAACCTACCTACATTCAAGTGTTGATAAAAAAACAATGCTTGAAGCTAGAATTAAACTGATTCTTTTGTTTGAAAGTAGAGGGTCTGATTTTATTGTGATGTATTGCGTGTTCAGATATTCACACAACAAAATATTCTGCGGGCCATGAAATTTTAGTGGAAATCAGCAAAAACGCTAGCGGGGAAAGAGTTCATTATAAACACACTAGTTTGTAGTGCAAACAATTTTGCCGTTTACCGCACTTCGTCATTCTTCTGGTTATTTCCCTACAGTGGCTAATGAACCGGAAGTCTCACACATTCACAGAAGACGGCTTACTTCCACGTTGAAAAATAAGGTGGATACGGTCTCACACAAAGCAAACCTGTGAAGCGGAGCTCATAGAAGCAGTTTCCCGCGCTAAACTTGATCCCAGCGTCCTCCTGCTCCTGCTGCAGATACTCCTGATATCTGAGCTCCAGCTGCTCGATGCTGACCGAAGACATCCGGTGCATCTCCGCCTGAGAGGAACAGCATCATCAGCAGATCCTGCCTGATCACACACACACAATACAAACAGACCAGAGCGAGTCGTGACGCACTATCGACCCGTACTGGATCCAGCGGTGGTACTCGTTCTTCCAGTACCAGCTCCAGCAGGTGGTGAGGGTGAAGCCGGGCAGCAGAACCGAGGACTGCGTGGAGAGACGCCGGACCTTATCCAGACCCAGAGTCATTTCCTCAAAACACACCGGCTCGTTTCCAGAACTGTGCAGAAGCATGCATTATTCACTCAGATTCAAATTAAATTTGTTTGGGGCCTAAATGGCTTTAGTTAGCTTCTCTCTCTCTCTCTCACAGTTACAATTAAAATCTCTGAATTTTGCAGCTGGATGAAATTGTGTGTGCATTTCAACCCTTAAAAAAAAATTAACCATGGTTTTACTACAAATGTGACCCAGGACCACAAAACCAGTCATAAGGGTAAATTTTTGGAAATTGAGATTTATGCATCATCTGAAAGCTGAATAAATAAGCTTTCCATTGATGTATGGTTTGTTAGGATCGGATGATATTTGAAAATCTGGAATCTGAGGGTGCAAAAAAATCTAAATATTGAGAAAATCATCTTTAAAGTTGTCCAAATGAAGTTCTTAGCAATGCATATTAAAAATCAAAAATTAGGTTTTGATATATTTACAGTA
>NW_015644341.1:345030-349691 GCF_001515625.1 Sinocyclocheilus rhinocerous
AGGACATTTACAAAATATCTTCATGGAACATGATCTTTACTTAATATCCTAATGATTTTTGGCATAAAAGAAAAATCAATAATTTTGACCCATACAATGTATTGTTGGCTATTGCTACAAATATACCCCAGCGACTTAACACTGCTTTTGTGCTCCAGGGTCACATAAAAAACCAAAAAACATGGTTACTATAGTGGTAACCACAAATTAACCATTTAACTTTATGCAAATGGGAATCAATACGCCAAAAAACGACGGTTACTACAGTTCTACTATAATAAAACCATGGTTAAATTTCGTAAGAAGAATGTGATTTATATTTACATTCATGCATTTGACAAGACGCTTTTATGCACACTGCAAAAAATGATTTTCTTAGTATTTTTGTCTTGATTTCAAATACAAAAATCTTTAAATCGAGACACATTTACTTGAGAAACAAAATGACTAAAGATATTAAGTCTTGATTTCCCCAAAAAATCCTAAAAGTAGGAAAGCGTTTGCTTAAAACAAGAACAAATAGAGGCAACGAGGTTAGAAAAATTACAGTTTTTCCCTTTGAATGAAGTTTTTTTTCCTTCTCCCTTAATTTTGAAGCAATTTTAGGGAAAAGGGACTTTTTTTTAAATTATGTATTTATTTACTTTTGACATTTTATTTGATTTTATTCATTTCGCTTCTCAGGTAAATGTATCTTGATTTAATAATCTTCATATATTCGTACTGGAAAACAAGACAAATGTATCGAGTTCGTATCGTATCGATAAAGCAACTGAATACAAGACATAATAGTTTTACATGATAAACAGATGCTTTTATTCATTACGCAGAGCTCATTAAATATGCTAAACGTGGAAGTTCACTGATATAACATGATCGTGGATTAAACTGCTCGATTTATATGGATTGCTTTTACTATCGCATGTCTTTAGGGTTATTAATTTTGATTGCATGGACTTTCAATGAAGAGACATAGATCGTGCAGGTTTCAGTAAAAAAACATATCGTTTATATTATATTTTGGTTGTTTTGAAGATCTTGTGGGTTTGGAACAGCAGATTTCTTGTCCTGTGAAGGTTACCTGTGTATGTTGGATGGCTCGCAGTAATCTCGCTCGATCTGTTCGCTGTTGGGTAAATCGTGCCACATGCAGCCCACCTTCACCTCCCACTTATAGGGCATTTTACAGTGTGTTTTACTGCATTTATCTGACGGAGAGAAAACACACACTGACACCTCAATCTCACTGATGCACTTCTGCAGTGGTTTCTAAAAGATGGCACAAATGTATCTTATTTCTATTCACACTGTGACTTTAAACAGGCGTATGTTTATTTGTAATAAACATTGTGGTGTTAAAATATGACTGGAATTATGATAAAACCAGGTTGGTCCAGTGCAAGACATCACTGGCGAGGTTATTATGGTTAACAAAAACTACAACCATACAAACAGTTTTGTTACTTATAAATAAATCAACTCATTTATTTTATTTCAGCTAGCTGCCAATGCAACATTTAGCATTTTCATTTAGTGACAAAAACATAAAATTACGACAATTAACTAAAATAAAAATTTTTTTTAACTCAATTCTATTAAAACAACACTGTATTTTGTGATTAGCTGATCACTGTTACTAAAAAAGACAATTAAAATTCAAGTATATCATCAATTTAACTGATAGATTTGAATTATGACACTTGTCTTCCGTAGAGCTGCTTTACAGGGAACAAATTTAGGTTATAAAAACGTGGGAACATTATTTTAAAATGTTTCTAAGGTGGTCATGGTTATAATGTTACTGAAAAGTTACAAATGCATTTCTAACAAAAATGTTTCGTACGTTTTTACTAAACCCAAATATTTAAACGTTTATTTTTAATATTCGCATAACGTTAAACGGCCAGTTTTCTTGTCAAGAGTAGAACATTATTTTAAAGGTTACAAAAAAAACTTTTTTAGAATGTTCATCAGGTACAAGTAACATCATAAGGACGCTTTCAGAATGTTGATCTCATGCGCATCCAGCTATTTTTAGCTCGTTTTGTTGCTTGATAGGTGTGTCTAACCTTATTATTTTAATGTATAATCTTAATTATGAACACACTGGCTTGTAATGCACGTTGTTATTCTTCTCGTTATTTCTCTAAAGCGTCTAACGAACCAGAAGTTTTGCCCATAGGTTTACTTCCGCATTGAAGAATAAGGAGGATAGCTGCTTTGAAACACTGTGTATTGTATAATATAGCGCTGTATAAATAAGTGTGACGTGACTAAATAGATGCATTCAGGTTAAATCAGGACCTCTTTGGGTCTTTAGTGACCGGACACGATCACACACGTACCTGCTCCGCAGAATCCTCTGACAAACGACAGGCAGATCTCACTCTCTATGAGGAGAGAAAACAAAACGTGTTAAATCAGAATCATGATGATGCTTCAGAGACGGGAGAAATACAAACATAGCGTTTATGCATAATTATTATAATCATGTGTGACCCTGGAGCACAGAAGCAGTCTTAAGTCGCTGGGGTATATTTGTAGCAATAGCCAACAATACATTGTATGGGTCAAAATTATACATTTTTCTTTAATGCCAAAAATCATTAGGATATTAATTAAAGATCATGTTCCATGAAGATATTTTGCAAATGTCCTACCGTAAATATATCACAACTTAATTTTTGTTTAGTAATATGCATTGCTAAGAACTTCATTTGGACAACTTTAAAGATGATTTTCTCAATATTTAGATTTTTTTGCACCCTCAGATTCAAGATTTTCAAATATTGTCCGATCCTAACAAACCATACATCAATGGAACGCTTATTTATTCATCTTTCAGATGATGCATAAATCTCAATTTCCAAAAATTGACCCTTATGACTGGTTTTGTGCTCCTGGGTCACATATATGTGCAAATATAACCAATAAACCACTGAGGAACCCTGACACCTCCGTCAGAGCTTCTGTGAGGCTGGATGTCTGTGTTCCCGCGGTCCGCTTGAGTCTTGAGCGTCTTGAGCGCGAGGATGTTGCGGTAGATGAAGGGCAGCGAGTTCATGAGCTGCTGCGACACTCCTCTGGAGCGCAGCACTTTTCTCGCCTGAGGCTCGTGGAAATCGTGCGTGCGGCCGCAGTCCGTGTCACCGCAGCGTCCTCTGACGAAGCTCTCGCACACATGTAGCCTCGTGCACGTCTCTCCGTCCGGACAGTTTCCACGCCGCCCTCGGCTTCGGTTGTACGCGACGCACAGCTGAGGAACAGAGCAACACGCTTGGATTCGATAGTGTGTAGTGTTGCCAACTTTTGCTGCTAGATTTAGCAACTTTTCATACTACTCTAGCAACTATTTCTTCAAAAAGCACCTAGCAACAAATGTAGCTATTTTTAAAATGTATTTGGCAACTTTTAGCAACTGTGACTCAAAAAAGGCACATATTTTCCCTCTAAATTACACAAGAAGAGGAAATCAAAAGTGTCTAACTGTACACATATCACATGAACTAAGTTGCTTTATGATATTTGATTTATGATAACACCTTGTTAGTTTGTACCTGCACTTGTTGATCAGTTAAAAGAAAGATGTAGAAAAATGGAAAATGTAATTTTCTACTAAAGCAATAAGCCTCAAGAAGCCGTGGTTTACAGTGAATTTATTACAGCTAAGGGGCGTTGTTAGGCACGACGCGAAGCTGTAATAAATTCACTGTAAACCACGGCTTCACGGGGATTATTGCTTTTATAAAACTGTTATTCCATATACGTAGTAAGGTTTCACAAAATAAAACAGAGCAAATAAAGTGTAATGATGTTAATAAAAACAGTATTCTTCCACCAAACAATGTAGCTCCTCAGAAACAGTTGTGGTTGCAACAAAGTGGTTGCCGAGCAACACACAAACGTAAACAAAGGTGTATGTTACTTTGTAGAGTCATTTACAACAGCTTCGAACGCAGCTCAGCCAATCAGAATCAAGGACCGGAACTATACATTTTATAACAGGACATTATCTGTTAAGTTGTATCCTGAAAACAGAAAATACAGTGTGCAATTTTAAATTCAGGTAAAAAAAACCTGTTAAAAATCTCACATTAACGCAGTACATTGTGCCCTATTTCACAGACTTTTCTTTAAGTGTAGCATACCAACTAACTACCAATATACTGCTTAAAACTATAACTGTTCCGAATGAGTCGTTTTACTAGTTCATAAGAAAACACGCGAATTGTAATTGTTCGAAAATGTGTAAATGTTCAATAATTCAATGTTGTATTTAAAAATAAATATATTATATTATTTACATTTTATTATAAAACGGATAGTTCCGGTCCTTGATTCTGATTGGCTGAGCCACGTTCGAAGCTGTTCTAAATTACTCTACAAAGTAACATACACCTTTGTTTACGTTTGTCTGTTGCTCGGCAACCACTTTGTAGCAACCACAACTGATTCTGAGGAGCTACATTGTTTGGTGGAAGAATACTGTTTTTATTAATATCATTACACTTTATTTGCTCTGTTTTATTTTGTGAAACCTTACTACGTATATGGAATAACCGTTTTATAAAAGCAAGAAGCCCTGTGAAGCCGTGGTTTATAGTGAATTTATAACAGCTAAACTACGCTTCGTGTCTTACCTAACAACGCCACTTAGCTGT
>NW_015644341.1:352056-356265 GCF_001515625.1 Sinocyclocheilus rhinocerous
TTTAGTCTGTCTCAGTTTGTTCTGTTTCTTCATGTAATCACAGACAGACTGGATGATGATCAGATCAGATCTCTGTGTGCAGCACAAAAATTTCACTGCATTATTACAATTAATGGCAAAATTCTAATTATAAAGTGGATAGTTCCGGTCCTTGATTCTGATTGGTTGAGACAAGTTCTAAGCTGTTGTAAATTACTCTACAAAGTAACATACACCTTTGTTTACGTTTGTCTGTTGCTCGGCAACCACTTTGTAGCAACCACAACTGATTCTGAGGAGCTACATTGTTTGGTGGAAGAATACTGTTTTTATTAATATCATTACACTTTATTTGCTCTGTTTTATTCTGTGAAACCTTACTACGTATATGGAATAACCGTTTTATAAAAGCTTCGCGTCGTACCTAACAACGCCCCTTAGCTGTTATAAATTCACTGTAAACCACGGCTTCTTGCGGCTTCTTGCCTTAATATTATATTTATTTTTTAGTTTTACTAACAAATCTAAATTAACATTTCAAATCATCCTCATAATCATATTTTTGCTGAGATGTGAGTGATCTGATTGTGTATTCTATGCAGTTTTGCATTGTGATAACATAACGATGTCATCGCGCAATGACATTTAGCAACAAATTGTCCTGCCTTTAGCATCTTTCCCTGAAAATGAGTGTATGTGTGGCGTGCGGATGCTCACGGGAGGCAGGAGGCCGCTGTCGGACTGCAGAAATATCACACACAGATCTTCTCGACTCAGACAGATCATCCCATGAGCTCTCAGGATCCTCACGTTGTGTTCAGACATCAGCTGGTGTCCGTAACTGCAGCTGTGCCTTCAGAAACACACACAGGCTCACTTAAAACAGTCTGTGTTTTGTTATTTCTATATGCTGTCAGAACGCTCAAAACATCCCGTTTTTAACATTCCATTTTATCACGTTTATCATTCACATATGCAAGAAAATATGTTTTTGTGGCCAAAATATATTTTGAATAGTCACTTAAAACAGTCTGTGTCCTCGGTTTTGTTATTTCTAAATGCTGTCAGAACGCTCAAAACATCCCGTTTTTAACATTCCATTTTATCACGTTTATCATTCACATATGCAAGAAAATATGTTTTTGTGGCCAAAATATATTTTGAATATATGCTAAATGCATGCTGCATACAGTGAAGCTCAATTAAATATATTTTTGAAATAGAAAATAAATTTTTCATACACAAATACATTTCGAATCTTACAGTAACCTGCCTGCTAGAGATCAAAACTAGATTTAATGATGTTTAATTTAATGCATTTTATGTAATTGTAATTTTTTGGAACATTTTAAAGCATGTTCCCCATTTAATTTATTCAAAATGTACTATATGTCTAGTGTTATAGACAGCAAATCAAGTTTTTCTTCAAAAATGTGAATCTATTCATTTCTTGGATTGAAATGTATAGGGCAAGATATAAGTTTGAATGCTTTTTAAAAAAAAATATTTTTATATTTTAAAATATACAAATACACAAAAATTGCCAAAACAATATGCTGGTAGAAAATATATTTACATTAATATATTTAAAATATATCTGAAAATAAATGGCCAAAAATATACTAGTAGAAAATATATTTACATGAATATATTTTGAAAAATAATTTAGCAAATATATATTTTATATTCTGAAATAGATTTAAAATACATATGGAAAAAAAATAAATTATATATATATATTTTTTTTTATTATTATTTAGCTGTATGGGTTATGAGATGAGAATGTTACTTATTAATGTTCTCTGAACGTTTTTAAAAATGTTTTAAACAATTTAAAAAAAAAACGTTCCATGTTTTTGCGCTGACACGTTACACGTTACATTAACGTTACTGAAGGAACGTTATTTATTCATAACCTTCATTCTCTAACTAAACAAAAACACACTACATCTGTTGATTTACAAGCTCAAACTTTTGTTTTGATTGTAAAGTGTGTTTGTTCGCCTTCATTTACAATCAGTGAGACTTGATTTAATATTATCGTGATCTAACGAATGGCAGCTTGTGACAACTTGCCCCAGCTCTACCTGCTGCAGCGTCCCATCATCAGCTCATATTTACACAGGTGCAGGTTTCCACACAGCTCGCCACACTCGCTCTTTCTACACAGTTCGACGGTAGTTTGTGCGAAAACCTCTTTGCTTTCGCTTCGCTGAATGACGGTGAAGATGTCGCTGCGGCGGATGATTTTATCCAGTGAATTCTCCGCTGATATGTCTTTCAGTCCGTATGAAATCTCCAAAAGACGCTCGTACTCCATCGATCCGTGATTCCCGCACAAAACTTTCAGGATCGTTTCCTCCGCCATGATTTCTGACACCGAACCGAACCGCGCAGAGTTTATATGCGATTCGGAGCGAATCTCTGAACACTTGACTCCAAATAAGCTAATGATTCACTGAACACTTGACTCCAAATCAGCGAGTGATTCTCTGAACACTGACTCCAAATAAGCTAATGATTCTCTGAACACTGACTCCAAATAAGCTAATGATTCTCTGAACACTGACTCCAAATAAGCTAATGATTCTCTGAACACTGACTCCAAATAAGCTAATGATTCTCTGAACACTGACTCCAAATAAGCTAATGATTCTCTGAACACTGACTCCAAATAAGCTAATGATTCTCTGAACACTGACTCCAAATAAGCTAATGATTCTCTGAACACTGACTCCAAATAAGCTAATGATTCTCTGAACACTGACTCCAAATCAGCGAGTGATTCTTTGAACACTGACTCCAGTTCATATTGGCGAGTGATTCAATCTGAGAGAAAACGAAACTTACAGGAAGAAACATACGCCCGGTTTGATCACGCGATTAAACTTCCAATATTATTATACAAATGTGAACGTATTTTGTGCAGTATTTGAAATATGACCGAAATTATTCATGAGAAATTTACATTTTCAATTTAAACAGTAAGAACTATAAGCTGCTTCTAAAAACGTTGTGGGAACATTCTTGAAACGTTGAAATGTCCCGTTTTCTTGTCGTGATTAATGTTATTTAAAGGTTACAAAAACCTTTCTTACACCGTTCCTTTACTCCACCTTTATTTTCACCCAAAACATAACGTCATTTGAATGTTTATTTTTTATTTTCTAAAAATGTTCAAACAAATCATTGCACAAAATACTTGACACCAAGCATGAGAGTTTGGTTATTTAAATATGATAATATAATGAAATTTAGATCATAAGTACACCTAACCAAAAATAATCAGATTACTATAAATAGGCACACATAATTTTTATATTGCTGAGGGACACAGGTATTGCATGGTTTGGGAAACAAAAATAAATAGTGATATTTCAATCAGTCATTCACATCTATTAGGAAAAAGTAGCCTATATTTGAGGATTATGAGGAAAAGGTCAATATGAGGGGAAAAAAAAAACTTCATTTCCTTATTTATTGGAAAGTTTCCTTGTGACAAGTATCTCAAATATTGAGATTATTACAAAGATCCAAGTAAAGATCAAGACAAATTACATTCATTCATTCATTAAAATGCATGTTATAGCTCTAACAATTCATCCGTGTTTACGTTTCTTTTTACATTTTGACTATTTAAAGGGGTCATATGATGCGATTTCATTTTTTCCTTTCTCTTTGGAGTGTTACAAGCTCTTGGTGCATAAAGAAGATCTGTAAAGTTGCAAAGACTAAAGTCTCAAATCCAAAGAGATATTCTTTATAAAAGTTAAGAGTTAGCCACACCTACCTAAAACGGCTCGTTCGAACACGCCCCCACATATCTACCTCACTATGTGGGAAAATTTGCATAACGCCGCCCAAATGTGCACGCAAAGAAAGAAGGCGTAACTTTAATTCTCGCGGTAGTATTGTTGTTGCCGCCGCGGCCATGTCGTGAAGGCGCTGTGTGATTCGTTGTGAAAGCGAAACTACTTTGTATGGTCTTCCAAAAGAGGACGATATCCACTTCGTCATGCCTAGAGCTGATCTGTGCTGGTCGCTGAGGAAATACAACAACTTCACGCTGTGGATCGCCAGATCGGCTTTCACCGTGGACGAAGCAAAGTCCAGCCCGGGGTCGTCACATGTGAAATTTTAATAAATTTAATACATTTATTGCAATTTAATAAATTGCCGCAATCCGCAAGCCGTTCTCTAGCCCGCCGGCCGCCACTCACTCTAGCCCGC